>NW_028122198.1:0-60000 GCF_965194805.1 Balaenoptera borealis
GAAGCTTTTGGTTCAGTGGGTCTGACGAAAGGCCTAAGAATTTGCATTTCTAACAAGTTCCCCTTTGATGCCCAGGGACCCCACTTGATAACTGCTGGTTTAGAGAATTTTGTGACTATCAAAAAAAAAAAAAAAAAGGTGATCCCAGTGAAGGCCGATTTAGTTAATTTCTGGCTGTTCTTAGACCCCAAAAGAACCTTTTCAGTCCTGTAGTGGTGCTGCCCCATTCTTTTCTCTCACTCCCGCCCCCCATCTCTAGTGCTGTGGCCAATTCAGCCAGCGTGGTCACGAACTGAACCTCGAGGTAAAGACACAGAGTGCTTGCAGAAGTGATGTGTTGAGTTCAAGGTCCAGGCTCCATCTCAGAAATGATGCCCAAAGTTTTTCTGCCGGCGTATAGAGTGTGCTTTGGTTCTGCCTGAAACACAAACACAACTCTTCTCTGATTTTAGTGTCTTACCCCTCACAAATGCTAAATTACCCCATAAACAAAATACATCTGGTGTTTGACTCATGGAAAATATTTCTCTACGGTTGAAAGGAAGTGTGTGGACAGTCTGACTCCATTAATTTCCACTGGAGTGACTCCGAACCATCTGTTCAGGCTCTGCTGCAAGGGGAGGGGTGGGGGCTGGCCCCTCGGCAGGTGGCCTGGGAAGTGCAACATGGGCTCCACGGGTCTGTGGGTAGGAGTCTTGGTCACTGGTGTCCCTGACAGGCCGGGGAAGGCTTCCTGACATTGCTTTGTGTACTCAGGAGTTTTCTAAGACCCCTCAGACACATGGAGCACTCCGGTCCTGGTGGAGACAGCCTGGACCAAGTGCCTTCTTCTCCCTAGTTGGGGGTTTGCTGGGTGGGCTGCTGTGGCCAGGATCCCTGTGATGTCTGTGTGGCCCAGTACACTGGTCACTTCCTGGTCCCTCCAAGCAGCTCTTCTAGGGCAGTTCTGGGCTCTCCCTTCAAGGCTTGCAGGAAGTGAGAAGGGCTCCCTCTGGGGGCCTCTGGGACCCAGCTATCTGCAGAGAGCAAGACCTTGGGGCAGGTGCAGCAGGCTTTGCTACAGGGGCCACTAGGGGCAGCCTGGGCTTCGAAGTGGCACAGACTTGGGTTCAGTCCTGACTTCTTCTCGCCATGGTCACATGTCCTTTGCCAGGTTGTTGTTAACCTCTCTGACCTCTGTATCATTATCTTTAAAGTAAAGATTTTTTTTTTACATCCAAGGTGACAGTTATCTGGTTGTATATCAAGTCACTTGAAGAGTGCCTGGCGTGTAGAAGGTGCTAGAAGGATGATGGCTGTTAATATTACAAGTTATGAATTCTATGTTGCCCCACAATGACTGCCCCTCTCCCCCACCTCCAGTGTGCACACCTAGTATAATCCCCTCTCCTTGGGTGAGGGCAGGACCAGTGAATATGTTGGGCTATGACTTTGAGTTAATCCAGAATGAGATTATCTAGCTGGGCCTGAGTTAACTGGTGAGTTTTTAAATGGGACTGAACCCTTCCTGAGCCCAAAGAGGTTGGAAATGTGAGAGGATCAATGGAGGGGGCCATGTGGCAAGGGCCTGAGAGCAACTGCTAGTTGCCAAGAGTGGTCCACAACCAATAGCCAGCAAGGCTATGGAGACCTCAGTCCTACATCCACTAGGAAATGAATTCTGCTTCCAACCTGAGGCAGCTCGGAAGAAATCTTTTCCCAGTCAAACCACCAGATGAGAACACAGCGTAGCTGACATCTTGATTTCAGTTGTGTGAGACCCTGAGCAGAGGACACAGTTAAAACCTGCTCGACTTGTAACCCATGGAAACTATGAGATAAAAAATGTGCACTGTTTTAAGCCACTAAATTTGTAGTAATAAAAATAGCAATAGAAAATTGGTGTAGAGATAATAACACCTACCTCAGTGAAAGATTATGAGAAATAAATGTGATAATTTGCATAGAGCATACAAGACAGTTGCATAGTAGGCACCTAATATAGTTGCCCTGGGTTTCCCATCTCCCCAGCTAAGTAGTACAGCTCTTCCTCCCCCGTCAGAAACGTATTCTTGCCTCAAACCCCTAGCTGGGATCCTGCTGACCTCCTGCTCATCCTCTTCTTGAGGGTTGGCTCGCGTCTTACCATGGCTGGGTCTTGAGGCCCACCACTGCCCATGTGACGCCTAAATATTGACCACTGTCTGGATTGCTTTTTTCACTCTATGTTTTTGCTCAAAGCATTTTTCCATCCATTCTTACAAGGCTGGCTCATCCTTCTAGTCTCAGCTCAAGTGTCACCACCTCTGAGAAGGTGACACTTAGGTAACAACTTAGGTGAGCTCTTCTTCGCTCACCAGTCTCTGAGTCCCTGTTCATTTCCTTCACAGCACTTTCACAGTCTGTAACTAAAGTTCTGTTTCGTTGTTTAGTTTGTGCACTTCCCCCTAGTAGCCTCTTGGGCCCATGAGACCAGATGCCATGCTGGTTTTATTTACTGCTGATCCCAGTGCCAGCTTGGTGCAAAGCACGAGCAGGAGCTTATTCCACATGTGTGCACGATGCCCAAGTGTGCATGCGTGGGTCCGTGAGGCTACCACCACACCCAGCCCATGCTGACCCCCAGCCCTCCTCTGATCGCCTGAGATTTCTGTCCTCACTGCTCTGGGCACACCAGCGGATTATGAGAAAACTTCTTGTGGGATTGCCCCATATTCAGGCAGCTGGCATTCCTTATCCTCATTGCAGAGAGGGTTCTTGACCCCCGTTCCTCTCCAAGCCACTCCCTTCTCTGTATAGCTGAGCCCTGTTCCCCAGACTTGCACCACTCCTCTCCCCAAATACCATGTTTTAGCCTAAATACAATCAGATGCTTATGTGCATTTCATGAATATATGAGTCTAGAGTGAATCCTGGGTTCTCTGTGTGATGAAGAAGAACAAATATAGGCTTTGCTGAGATACAGACAAGCTGTTCAAATCTAAGCTCTGCCATTGACCAGCTTTCTGACATCGGCAGTAAGTCATTTTCCTGAGCCTCGGTTTCCTCATCTGTAAAATGGGATAATTATATCCACATGAAAGGGTGGTTGTGAGGGTGATATGAAATATATACACAGCATGTAGCCCAGGGCTGGAAGTTGGAAGATGTTCCAAGCATAATTACTCTTCCCCCCAACTTCCCCTTTCCAACTCTAAAAGTGGAAACCTTCTATAGCAAGAAAAGACCAAATTCAGTGTAGTGTGAGTGACAGATGAAGAAAGAAAACTGTTGGTAGGACCAGGTTGTAAAGATCCCGGTCAACGTCCTGGGAGTTCTGGGTAGTGGGACAGGTCTGGTCCACACTTCTTTGCATTTCCTCAGGCAGGATTCTCCTTCCTGTGGAGCACGTTATCACCAATGGGACCATTTCTGTTTTCATCCAAAGCTCCTGATTAGAGGCTCATGAATATTCAAATACTTGTCTCCCCTTATTTGCCTGACTATTAGCATTCTGTCTCTAGGCTTGTTTTGTGGTTTTTCTCTATTGCACATTTGTTCAGTGATTCACGCTTCATCGTCTGATGTGAGCAGTTTTGAGACGATCCCAGCTATTCCCAGTTCTCAGAAAGGCTGGGTTTCCTCTCTGCCCCGGCTGCCACCTTTCCCTTGCTCTTTCTGGTCCCAAAGATGGGTGGGTGGTGGAACAGCCTGCAGAGTGCCACTTTGGGAACTCACTTCTGTGTTTTGAAAATTCATATTAATAACAATAATTCAGTACATATGTCTATCGCTTCAAATTTTACAAAAAGATTTCATATCATCCTGTTTACATTCTAGCTTTCTGCACATGCAAAATGCTGACATTCTTTTCTGAGTGGGGCCATGTCTCTTTTCCTTCTGAATATTTAACAATAAGATTTGAACAAAACAGAATCTGTTTTAAAGCCCAGCTGTATAATGATTTCTCACAATGGCACAGCATAGAAGGGGTTTTGTCCTTCTGTTTTCCTATGCTGGTTGGAGCTTTGTTTGAAGTATGTTCAGCTTTGTAGGAGATGCAGAGTGTATTAGTTTACTTTTGCTGCTGCAACACATTATCACAGACTTAGGAAAACACAAATTTATGCTCTTACTATTCTGGACGTCAGAAGTCTGAAATGGGTCAGAAGGATTGTGTTCCTTCTGGAGATTCTGGAGGAAACTTCTTTTCCTTGTCTTTTCAGCTTCTAAAGGCTACTTGCATTCCTCAGCTCATTGCCCCTTTCTCCATCTTCAAAGCTAGCAGTGTAGCATCTTCATATCTCTCCCTGACTTGTTTCTTTTTTTTTTTTTTTTTTGTAACATCTTTATTGGAGTATAGTTGCTTTACAATGGTGTGTTAGTTTCTGCTGTATAACAAAGTGAATCAGCTATACATAAACATATATCCGCATATCTCTTCCCTCTTGCATCTCCCTCCCACCCTCCCTATCCCACCCCTCTAGGTGGACACAAAGCACCGAGCTGATTTGCCTGTGCTATGTGGCTGCTTCCCACTAGCTATCTATTTTACATTTGATAGTGTTTATATGTCCATGCCACTCTCTCACTTCGTCCCAGCTTACCCTTCCCCCTCCCCATGTCCTCATGACTTCAGTTTCTTTAATCTCATTTCCTTCTCTGACATTGACCCTCCTGCCTCCCTCTTAAAAAGACCTTGTGATGACATTGGGCCCACTTGGATAATCCAGGGTAATCTCCTCATCTCAAGATCCTTAATTTAATAATCTGCAAAGTCCCCTTTGCCATGTAAGATAACATGATCACAGGAGGTTAGGACCTGAATATCTTTGGGTGGGCATTGTACCTGCCACACCATCTTTCTGGTTTAATAAGAAAACTCAGATTGCTTGGGACTGACGCTTGCTTGCTTGTCTAGGATGTGGATCCTCTAGCTTCTTTTCTTCCTCTCTGCATGAGTTTCTCAGCTGCAGGACCACAGTGTCTCCAATGAGTACATGGAAGGCTTGGTAGGTTTGACAAAAATATCCAACTTCCTAGCCAGATCTGTGTATGCCCACAGCATCTTCCTTAAATGCAGTACCCAATTTTATCCCCACAATCACCTCTGAAACAGGAATTATCACCTTCAATTAAAGCTGAAGTATAGAGAAGTTAAATAATGTGCTGCCTATTTCTTGTGTAATATGGTGCCAGATGGGCCTGGATTCAAATTCAGATCTGACTTTGTGACTTGGTACATGTTATTTCACCTCGCTATCTGTAAGTACCCATTTCATAATTGTGAGCATTAAATGAGGTAAGGTTTGTAAAGTGCTTAGTATAGGGTCTAGATCAACACATGTTAACTGTTTGACAGTTTGTCATACAGTTGTCATACAATAATTTGTCATAATTATTGTTACCATTAGGATTATCATCATTTCTGAGAAATGCATTGTCTGTGCTTGCTGGAAGCACTAGTGAAATTTCTGTTATTATTGCTCTTGGGGCATGCACAGAGGTGATTTTCTAAGATTTTTTGGACCCTGGAAAGTCTACATAGATTGGGCATGTCCTATATAACATGTACAGGGCAAAGGGCCTTGGGCACACTATCACATTTGATCCCCAGGAGGTAAGTACAACTATTGCCTCATTTTACATACAAAGAAAACAAGGCTGGGGGAAGTGAAGTGATTTATCTATCATATTACTGATGTTAACCAGTGGAATTATAACCCCTGGGTCTGCCAGAGCCTGGACACCTAATCCCGGGCCCTCTGTGCTTTGCTGAGTCAGTCCCTGGTAGACATCCTAGGCTGTGCAGTCCTCCTGCATCTCTGATGGTTAACACACCCTGCAGCCTGGAGGCCTGAAAGAGCCTGGGAAAAGCTGAGAGCCAGCTGTCAATTAGAGCTCATTAGGATGGCACTGTCTCAGGCAGAAATCAGTACTTCTGACTTAGTCCCCATCTCACTGGGCTCCTGTCCCACGAAGCAGTGGGAGCAATCGGTCCCCTGGGGCATTTCTTCACACCTGCCCAGAGCTATTTTCTTATACACGTCCTTCTCGATCACCATAAAAGTCAACATTTACATCAAGACTGATATTAATGCCGAAACATAGGGAGAAACTGGGGGAGTTTTATTTAGAACAGAAAATGTCCAATTTCCAAAGATCTGGCTTGAGTGCAAATAAGTGTTGACTTCAGTCCTTCTGGGAGCTACTGCTGTGCATACCAACAGGGTCCCAGAGCTGCACCGAGACAAGCAGGCTTCTAATGGAGTGTTTGTCAACAGGAGGATCTATGTGGTGCTGGTGGAGTTCTTGAATAATGTGTAAAATCCACATGTTAAGGTTGATTAAAATCCTAAGCGCATTATCCAACTAGAGCAAAAGGCTCTTGAGTCTCTGGTCGTTGAAAGTCATTGACCTTCAAGGACTTTTATCCTCATGCTGTGCTCCAAGACAGTGAATTCCAGGACCATTCTATCCACAAGGAGACCAGCATGAACAAAGGAACTCATACAGACATCTCCATGTCAAGTCATAGAGGGTGGGAATATTGCGTCGTATATTTGATCCTCATAGAGCTAGCAAGGAAGAAAAAAAATTCAGAATTTGTCTCTTTTGCTACTTATTCCCAGACAGAAAGCTAAAAGGAAGGAAGGAGTGAGAATCCAGTTACTAGGGTATCAAGAACAATGTTTGGTGCTTCATCATCTGCCACGTGTTTGATTATCCAGATTTCTTATATCATCAGGACATTAGGGAAGCTTTGACCTCTAATATGACCTGTGGGAAACAGACCTATGAACCTGGATTTCCTTAAAGAGGCTTGATGGTACACGAAGCAGGTCCCATCAGGAAACCACTCACCAGAAGGCCCTGATGAAAGCAGATACCAGGATATCCAGACTCTGGAGAGGAAACTTGGTCCTGCCCAGGACACTATGTCTGTCCTATGCCTGTCCTATCATTGTGTTTCAGAAGCTTAAAATAACTCATTGGTTTCGCACGTTCACAGATGGAGAGGAATTTTGCTCCAGGATGTATCATACCCCAATACCTGATTTAGATGAGATTTAGATGAGATTTTGGACTTAGAGTTGATTCCAGAGTGGGTTAAGAATTTGGGGGCTGCTGGGATGGGGTGAATGTATTTTGCATGTAAGAAGGACATGAATTTGGGGGACCAGAGGGTAGAGTGTTATGGGTTAAATTGTGTCCTCCCTACATTTCCAGGTTGAAATCCTAGACCCCAATACCTCAGAAAATGACTTTATTTGGAGACAGGATCTTCCCAGAGGTAATCAAATTAAAGTGAGGTCATAGGGTGGATCCTAATCTGATATGACTGGTGTTGTTATGAAAAGGGGAAATTTGATTACAGAAAAAATGTACATAGGGAGAATGCCATGCAAAGATAAATGTAGATATTGGAGTTATGCTCCTATAAGCCAAGAAATGTCAAATATTGCCAAGAAACCAGAAGCTAGGAGAAAGACTTGGAACAGATCCTTCCTCACAGCCCTCAAAAGAAACCAAACCTGCCAACACCTTGATCTTGGACTTCTGGCCTCCAGAACTGTGAGACAGTATATTTCTGCTGTTTAAGCCACTCAGTTTGTGGTACTTCGTTTCAGCAGCCCTAGCAAATTTTGGTATGTTATTGAGGCATTACTTTGTTCAAATAAGATTTGATGAGAAGTCCATTATATAAAGTAGACAAAAGCTCTGGGTGAAGTAGAGTTTGACAGCCTGGAGAATCTCAGTGAGAATCTCTGTCTGTGTGTTTCTCTCTAAATAAATCCACTTCTTACCTATCACTTTGTCTCTCACTGAATTCTTTCTGCGATGAGACATCAAGAACCTGAGCTTCATTAAGTCCTGAAACCAGGTGTGTGATCTCAGTTGGAAGACTATGGGTTTTGGCCGGGTTCAAGTCCCGGCTGTGTGGGTTCAAGTCCCAATCTGGGTTTTGGCCGGGTTTGAGTCCCAGCTGCGTGGGTTCGAGTCCCAATCTGAGTTTTGGCTGGGTTCGAGTCTCGGCCGTGTGGGTTCAAGTCCCATCAGGGTTTTGGCCAGGATTGAGTCCCGGCATGTGGGTTCAAGTCCCAATCTGAGGTGCACTGTTTCACTACTATATTGTATGCTTGATATTTGCTATGAGAGTAGATCTTAAGTGTCCTTACCACACACACACACACACACACACACACACACACACACACACACACACACACAAGAACAAAAAGAAAATAATTATGTGAAGTGGTGGATATGTTAATTAGCTTGATTGTAATGATTATTTCACAATGTATACATACATTAAAACTTCAAGTTTTATACTTTAAAATATATAATTTATATTTGTCAATTATACCTAAATAAATTAAAAAAGAAGAAAGAGAGATGGGGCTGGTGAAATGAGCATTTGGGGCGAAGCATCAGGTAGGGAGGCAGGGAGCAGAGCTAGATGCAGGAGGCTATTGCAGTACCATGGGGAGAGTCACCAGACCAGAACAGAAGGAAGACAATGAGAGGGGTAGGTGGCTTGAAGGAGAGAGAGGTTTTAAGGACATACAGGGGCCTGGGGGCTAGGGGCTGAAGAAAATGAAAGTATTTTGGGGAAAAAAACAGCAAAGTTAGGAGATACGGCTGTAGGAACAGCAAAATGTTGAATTTATTCTGAGGTGTGTTGAGTTTGAGGCTACTGAGGAACATCTAGAAGGAGATGCAAAAAGGTAATAAGTCACTTTCAGTATCATGTGGTAGAAACCCATTACAAATAACTTAGGTTTAAAGAAGCATATATTGGTTCATATAACTGAAAAGGATTAGGTGCTACCTTTAGGCGTGATTGGATCCAGGGGTTCAATAAAGATGCCAGGGGTCCAATCCTCTCCATCTCCTGAGCAGACAAACATCATGACCTCCAGAAGCCCCAAACTTACGTCTTACCACCTTAGCAACTTGGAGGTGGGAGTGGGAGAAAGAGAGAGAATGATCTGGTGGTTTCCAGACTCCCAGACTTCTGGCAGTCAGTATCCCCCACTGAGGTAGGGGAGGTTGGGTTCTCCGTGCTGACAGCCTTTCCAGAATCACATAGAGTGATAGGTTAGCACTTCATTGTCCACTAGGTTGGTGTTTATCATTCATTCTGCAAGAAGCACATCCTAGAAAGGGGATATTTCAGAAGGTAGGGTCAGAGGAGAAGTTGTGAGTTTATGACTCTTTTTAAAAAAACACCCTCTGGCTGTTTCTTAAATTCCTTCTTGACTTCCCTGTGAGTCTCTAGGTCATAGGTGCTGCTTGGGAGTAATGAATGCACTTAAGAAGAAGCGCTTATGCCATTAGCACAGGTAACTGAGAGTCAATGTATAGGAAAAGGCAGTAGCCCTTTTGTAGTTTTATTGCTTGTTTTGTTCACAGTTACCTGCAATATGGCAGAGCTGCAGCAGGGGGAGAAACGCCTCCCAAAACACAACTGCTCAATGCCAAAAGCAGTCTTTGCATTTCCTAATCTGTGTTGCTTTCTGAATACAAAGAGACAGATGATTATTGTAGTAATGGACAATTGAGCTGTGGTCAGACACTCAAGAGGTACTTTAAACAGTTGGTCATAAATGTAAAATCAGAGTATTAATGATTTGCAGGAGAGGAAGATGAAAGCAGACCCTGGTAACGGTGCCTGAGATGGAGCTTAGAGCTGGGATTCAAAGCTGGACAAATGCAGGTCTTTAAAGCAAAAAGAATGATGGTCTGGGCTGGGTGAACCTGAATTTTCTGAAGATGTGTGATAGACATGCAGATTTCCCCTGGCCCCCCTTCAGGAAGGACTTGTGGCCCCAGCTTTGTGGTCAGCAGACGGTCTTCAGCTGTCAGTCCCCTTTAGGGATTGCTTCAGCTGGAAGACCCTCAGAGAATGAGTTATCGAGGGGGTATGTGGCAGGCTGAGAAATAGCCCTGTAAGATGTCCACATTCAGAACCTGTGAACCTGTTATATACCTGATGTGGCAAAAGGGACTTTGCAAATGTGATTACGTTAAGGGCCTTAGATGGGGAGATTATGCTGGATTATCCAGGTGGATTCTAAAGGTCACCACAGGGGACCTTGTAAGAGGGAGGCGGGAGGGTCAGAGTTTGAGAAGGAATGACGATGGAAGCAGAGAGAGAGGAATGTGATGACAGGAGCAGAGGTAGAAGTGATGCATTTTGAAGATGGAGGAAGAGCCACAAGCCAAGGAATGCAGGAGGCCTTCAGAAGCTGGAAACAGCAAGGAAGCAGATTCTCCCCTAGAGCCTCCAGAAGGAACACAGCTGTGCCAGCACCTTGATCTTAGCCCTGTAAGACCCAACTCAGACTTCTGTCCTCCAGAACTGTACAAGAATAAATTTGTGTTGTTTTAAGCTGCTGAGTTTGTGGTTATTTGTTACTTTAGCCATCGGAAACTCATACAGGGTATAAAGACACAGTTGTCCTAGCCCAAGACAGGGCAATGTCACAGGCAGACCCTTCTAGCTCCAGAGCACCCTCTAGGGTGAGCCAGGGCTAAGATTGGTCCTGTGTCAGAGCCCGACTTCCCCTCTGCCCATTCCTGCTTCCTTCCCCTGCCTTCCACAGATTTTGGTCCCAAGGACTTCCCCTAATATACAGGCTGACCTTCAAACACTGTGTCTGAGTCAGCTTCCTGGGGCGCCCATGCTGTGTTTATAGATAGTGTTCCATAGTGATCCAGAACTTGAGCACTGGGTCAGTTTGTCCTGGCTTCCCAACTTGGTAACCTTGGGCATGTTGCCTTTCCTCTTCAAGACTCAGTCTCCTTGACTGTAAAATGAAGATTAAAACTCCTACACAGAGGCTTGTTGCAGGGATTGACTGAGACCACATGTGTACCATGTGGTACAGAGCCTGCCTTGGGGTAAGTTCTCAATAATATTCTTGATGCAATCGATCATGGTGAAGTTGACACTGATGGATGTCATTGATGGTGAGAAAGATGGTCAGGGTGAAGACAATGACTTAAGAACTCTAGGGGCCTATGGCCAGGTCTATGGCTTATAGAAGACAATCTGTAGAAAGTTCATATGTTGCTCAGCTATTAGTCCCCAGGAGGGTCAGGGAGAAAAGTACAGAGGAAAGACCTTTTTCAAGCTGATTTTCCATCCCCTCCCACCCGCCTCGTCTGACTCTAGAGAGAGACTGCTGGGTTCTGGGTCGTATTCTAAACTCCATGCTGGAATCCAGATACACACTGAACATCAGGTTTCAGCTGGGCATGGGCCCACCTAAGAGCTGTTTCTGGTGGTCATTCTGGCCTTAATTTCTAAGACTTGGCTTTGCGGATCCAAGGCCTGGGCTCTGGGACTGTCTGTCCAAGGAGACATATGACCTGTGTTGGGGCTGGAGGCATTGCAGATCATGTCCCACCTTCTCCAGGAGGACCTAAAGCCTGAACCTGAGGCTGGAAACAAGGGTCATATGAGGACCATTATAAAGAGAGAAGGTGGAAGATAACTTTTAAATGATTATCTGAGTAAAAATGACATCGTTTTTTTTTAACTTGAAAAGAAGCATAAACTACATTCATGGATTACAACTATAAATCCTCTCCCCTCCCCACAAAAGTTAGCCCCATGAAGGGCATAAAAAATGACTCTCCTGCTTTTGTTCCTCACCTTGGATAGCCTGTCAGGAAAGCACAATTTGCAGGTGAGCTACCGAGGATGCTCCGAACAAGAACTGCCACAAAAGTGCCAGAGGACCCAAACCTGGACCTAACTCATAGCTTGCAAGTCCTCAGCATGGAGCTGGCCAAACAATTCCAACTAAATTAAACTCCATACAGTTCTCCTGGGCTGGGCCCGTGGGTGCTAAGCCCCAGCTATCAGCCCAGCTTCATGGCTGAAGATAAATCACTGCAGAAAATGGGCTATAATGAAAATACTGACAGACCCTTCAAAGTAATGGCGCTCGAGGGTTTCCCTTTTGTTACATTCCATATATTATGCAATTACTGCCTTGAAAATAGCCTTTTCTTCATTCGGAGAGTTGAGTCCTGGTTTCAGAAGAGGGGCCGTGGGAGTTGGAAGAGACCTTCATGCTTGGGACTTAGGTGTGTTGGATGCAGCCTGGGCCAGACCTATTGTTGACAATTGCAGAAATTTTCTATTTCAAGAAGGCTGGAATTGGCCACTTCTAATCACTAGAATAACTGCACCAAAGGCTGGACAGTGCAAACAGGTCAGGAATCCCTCCCATCTGCATTTGAGTTGTTCACACCCAAGAAATAGATTTTATGCTGCTTTCCTGTTCTATAAGAAGAGGTGTAACTGAACAAAGAACAACATCTCAAGGATGCTTATTGAGGTGGCCGTGGCCAGGGCCATGGTGGGGTTGGGGTACATTCAGTACCATTACGGAAAGGGTCCAGGTACAGCAGATATGGGTCAACTCATAGCTGGGATTTTCCTTTAGGACTTGTTAAGTCCTCAAGAAGTTCCCGGCCATTGCCCCTCTCTGGCCTGCCTCTGGCTTTCCTAAGTACTCCAGCCTCTGGAAGCATCTAAATTAACATGAGGGCTTCCTGTTGGCAGCAAGTGAAAATGTGTCCCTGAGGAAGTACTGTACTGGGAATCTTTCAAAAGACAAACCCCCTCAATCTGAGTTAAGTTAAAAGGGGAGATGTATTGGATAACGTGCATGTAAAGTCCACTCACGTTAGGTGTGCTTGGATGCAGAAGGCCAGCTGGTGTCCTAGGGGGTCCACTTTCTGCCCCTTTTTTGATGACTTCTTGCCCGCATGGTAGCCCTAGGTAATTCCAGGCTGACATGCTCTCAATTCCAGGACGAATGGGGTAAAAAAAGATGATGTATTCCCAATAGTTCTAACATGTTTCAAAACTGAGACCCAGTGAACTGACTGGTTCACGGGCACCACCCTGAACCAATCACTGTGGCCAGAGAGATGCAATGTACTGATTGGCTGGGCTTGGGGCCATGCCTGTTTCTGAGCCAATTGCCAATTTCTGAGCTAAGTCTGGGCCACACCTCCTTCTGGAATAAATGGGGGAGTCAGCCCACTTTGGGACATAGATGGGGTTAGGAAGGGCAGTTTGCTCAGAGAATAGTGTATAGTCGCTCAAAGAACTGGGCACTGGATGCTAAGCAGGCAGAGGCGAAACTGCCTCCTATAAGTGACTCCAGGCTGCAGAGGGAGCTGGGTAAATATTTGGATGACTTTCCCCTCGAGCAGAGTTAGTCACCCTCAGTGTTGGACATAATCTTGGCACTTCCCAGATTCCCTAGACTACCTCTCCTTTGCTTAGTCAGCACTTTGACCATGTTGATGAGCATGAGCTACTGTGGGGCATGGAATGTGGATTTCTAGCAGCTGCCAAGGGGCTTTAAGGTGAAAACTGGAAGGGCAGGGAAGTTAACACCCTAGAAGCTGAACTTTGCTGAATAGGAAATGAGAGACATTCGGAAGCAACCATGCAGATATAGTCTTGCTCCTTTTCCTTCCCTCCATAAAATCTTTCTAGAAAACTCTTGGGTTCCAAGTGAACACATCGGCTAAGAGACCTGTGCGTTAGATTTCTATTGTTGCTGTAACAAATTTTACCACAAACGTAGTGGCTTAAAGCACTGTAAATTTATTCCCTTACAGATCTGGAGGTCGTAAATAGAAAATGAGTTGGCAGGGCTGCATTCCTTCTGGAGGTTCTGGGGAGAATCCACTTCCTGCCTTTTTCAGTTTCTAGAGGCCACCTGCATTCCCTGGCTCATGGCCACATCACTCTGATCTCTGCTTCTGTTGCCACATTGCCTTCTCTGACTCAGTCACTCCTGCCTCTCTTTTATAACGACTCTTGTGATTCCATCAGGCCCACGTAGATACTCCATGACACGCTCCCCTTCACAAGATCATTAACTTAATCACACTTATAAAATTGCTTTTCCTTTGTTAGATAACATATTCACAGGTCTGGGGACTAGGATGTGGATGTCTTTGGGGACCATTATTCAGCCAGCCACAGCCTGTGATGGCTCTTTGAGGCTCACCGTGTAGCCCTGGCCAGTGTAGGCCTGCATTGCCTCACATTACTTTTTTTCTTGCCTCAGTTCCCTTTTCTTCCTCACCCTTACGCCCTGGGCTTGCACATCTCAAAGAATCTTTCACTTTGATCTTTGCTCCAGGCTCTGTTTTCAGAAGGACCAGGGCGAAAGGAAGCTTCAGTGGACTCACATGGTCCCCTGTATGTCTCTGTCTTGCAGCATGTCCCCTTCTGCATGACCACTTGTCCATTTACATGTCTGGACAAGGAGCCACATGCAAAAAGGAGCTGTGTCTTTCTCATCTATATCCTCAGCCTAGGGAGGGAATCCAGTAGGTGCTCCATGGATCCTCAAATGAGTGAATGATGAATTGGCCTTTTAACTATCTTGGAATTCTTGGTTTGAAGCTTACTTGCTTTGGAAATGTGTCTATTACACTTCCCCACCAATGCTTGTTATGTGTATACACACTTCATGCTTCAGTGAGTTTTAATTGTGCACATTTGTGCTCAAGGGCAGAATCAAGAAAGAATTAGGTGAATAAATATTTTTAAAGATCTAGGATGAGATCCTGGCTATATGACCTTGGACTAGTCACTTTACCTTTTTGTACCTCAATTTCTTTGTCTGTGAAATGGTATAACAATTAAATTTATCCCATAGAGTTGATGAAATGATTAATTTTGATTATATATGAGAAGTACTCAAGGCAATATAACCCTAGTTTCCCAAATACCTGATTTCAAGGACTTCTTATGTATTCATAGAACCTAAATTTCATAAAGACTTTCTTTATGAGTATCCATTTCTTCAGTGATATTTTCCAGATGGACTGCTTGACAGACCCTTTTGCTTAGTTGACTGACTGCATCCACAGTCCTTTCTATTACGCCACCTTCTAGCTAGAGGTAGCCATGTGCCGATGTTTTGAACAACTAGATATGAGCCAAACTCGTATGGTAGGACTTTCTAGAAAGCTTTTCCATTTTTTATTGAAAGAGGTTGGAAAGGACCATCAGCCTTTGCGTCTCTCTTTTCTTCCTGTGTCCTGTAGAGATAATGCCTGGAGGTCCTTCAGCCATTTTGCAACATGAAGAAGCAATGAGCATAAGAAAAAAAAGTAAGAGGACCTCAGAGAATCCTGACCTTGACTGGTAGTGTGACCCCTGAACCAACACTGGCAGCCTCCTGCCTCCAGACTTCCTGTTTGTACCTTTTCAAGGATGATACCAGAAATGTGGAGAAAGGGATAGGAAATGTAAACATAGCCAAAATGAGAAAAAAGGAAAAAAAAAAATAGTCAAAGAGGTCAGCATCTCTCTTTGGATTTTAGAGAATTACGGAAAGGACGGGGGCTCAGAACCAAAACAAACCTGTACTCATCTCCCACAGCGGACTGAGAGCAACCTGAAAGCAGTGAATGTGCGCCTGGTGCTCGGTGCCATTTGTACCTGGCTTCGTACCTGGCATAGTAGGTGTTTGTTGAACAAGCAAAGGACTCTTTCTTTTCACCTGTTTTAGATTTGGCCAAGTCTGGCCCATCTGAGCAGTTGTAATGACAGTTGTTTGGTAGTTTTCCAAACACTATAATTTAAGTACAGCACACAGGCTTAGCGGGCCAGGCAGGCAATTGGACAGCTGAACCTGGCTGACCAGACCTGTGTTAGCAAAACTCACACATTTCATGTGAATCTTAAAGAGGAGGGGTTTTCTAAATACTTGCTCCAATATGTGATTCTCCTTGGAGGATTTTGAATGAAGAGCCAAATTTAAGGTTGTTAGGAGAAGCTCACTCGTGAAAGTTCTGGCTTCTGTCCCAAGGAGGATACGACCCAGTGGGAGACATACACATGTCAACAATTTTCAGGATCCTACCTGAGCTTCCATCCTGGACACCAGGAGCAGCTGCCGGCATCTCACCTGCACCACAGAGCGCCTCCTTACTGTGGCTTCCCAAAAGACAGGGACAGGGTCCTGCGGGCCTCGGGACATCTCATTCCACAGCACAAACTCAGGACCTCATTCATAACTGGGGTGCACAGTCTGTTAGAGCAAAGATCAATCCTTTGACATTTATTTTCATAATCCCTCATGGAGGAGAAGCAAAGCAAGAGAACATGTTCTTGAGTAATTTGTTCTGTTCCCTGGCATTGATGAAAGGGATAAAAATAAATCAGTGTTTCTAGTCAACTCATTTGAAGGACAAGCCAAAATCACACCATTAAAAATTAACATCTAAAATAGATTGTACATTACTAGGGATGAGTTCAGACCCAAAGTAGAATAATTGGCCAAATGTATCTACAGAACGTTGGATATGACAAATTCACTCTCATTTCCAGTGGTTAAGAAATGAAAGAAGACAGATTGTCTTCATTTCAGGCAAGGAAGATTTGAAGGAACAGCTCAGCACATCTTATGTCAGTTAAAGGAGGGACTAGGAAAAAGGCTAAGGCTTTTTCCTAGTGGGAAAGATGTGGGGCTTTCTGGAGCACCAGATTCATCACTGAGCACAATCCACCAGGTCCTGTGCAATTCATGTCAGAATTACCAGATTGTTCCCATTCTTGGAACCACCTGAATTCTAGGTTGGAAGGTTAAACCATCTGTTATATTTCTGATGGCCTAAATAACTCATTCGATGCCCATTATATACATCTGTTGATACCATCCCTAGATGTGGGATTCGTATACTCATCCATCCATCTGTGCATCCAGCCAGCAGGCCAGTACTTATGGGGCACCTGCCTTTGCTGGGCCCTGTGCTGGGGCAGAAGATACAATGGTGGATTAGACGGAAACTTTACTTTCAAAGAAATTAATCCAGTGTCTGGCTTTAGAGCAGGATTTCTCAGTCTCCACACCATTAACATTTTGGGCTGGATAATCCTTTTTTGTGAGGGCTGTTGTGGATTATAAGACACTTAGTAGTGTGCCTAGCCTCTACCCACTAGATTCCAGTAGCACCTGCCCTTCTAGTCATGATTACCAAAAAATGTCTGCAGATACTAACAAATGTCCCCTGTTCAGAGAGGGCAAAATTGCCCCCAGTGGAGAAGCATTGCTTTAGAGTCAGAAACATAGCTTCTATTCCTGCCTTGACCTCTTACTAGTTGTTTATTTAACTAATTGTTTTTTAACTTTTCATTATTCCCAACACCTAACAGTTTCTGGCTCAGAGTAGGTATGTGATAAATATTTATAGGTTAAGTGAATGAATGAATGAATGAATGAATGTCTATATCCGTAAGACCAACCTATTCCTAAGGAGCTGACAGGCTGTTAGGAGGACCTTGAGTCTTGGCCATACACAAAGCCAAGCAAGCAATATATTCAATCAAAATATGCCTCAGCTGAGCAGGGAAAAAGCTGCTTATGGGATGTTTAGCTGTGTAGGCCTGACAGATAATTGAGCGGCTGGATTTTTCAGTTTCAACAGATTGGTTTGCCATTCTGTAGCCACAATAACAGAGCAAAGTAACAATCATGTCTATGTTTAATTTTCTGGAGAGTGTTGCATCGCTGAGGCTCACAGTCTGGCCAATTAACTGTGGCCGATTGGTACTCCCACACAAGTTTGGGGGCATTTAAAATAGCTCTGTGCAGAAGAAAAAAAAATCCAAGCTGCAGAGAAAGTTTTAACTCTCTCAACATTTCGTATTTCAAAAGCAGGCTTGTGATGGTAAAATTGTTCTGGGTGACAGAGAATAGATAAGCCATCCATTTTGAGTGTATTGGTGTCAAACTGAGTGTTGGCTTTGTGGCTGGTGATTGTGTCTCTCGGTGGAGTTGGATAATTTTTTTATATTCAAGGAAATCATCAAGCTTCCACTTGTTGGGGGGCTTAGGTTATGGGACTCTTGACCATGATGTGAACCATTCAGAGGGAGCCATGAGTGTCACTCATCAAGCTTTCTTTACTACTTAAGCTTCAATGAGGAGTAGCTGATAGAAATGGAGAAAGGCTCCCCTACCTTTTTTATTCTTAAGTCTTCCAGACACAATTCATGTAGGTTCATGTGGAGCAGACTGTTTCTGTTATCTATTGCCACAATAATGCTAAGTAACAAACAACCATAAAGTATCATTGGCATATGGCAATAACATTTGTTTAGCCTAGAAATCTGAAGGATTTAGCTGATCTCAGCTGGACTCAGCTGACTCGGGGGTCACGTGTATTTGGGGTCAGTTACCGGTTGGCTAATTGGCTCTGACAATCCTGGCTGGGCACGCTCACCTTCTGGAGGTTGAATGGCTGTTCGGTGATTTAGGATGGTCTTGGCGGGCGTAACTGGGATGACTTTCATTGTCTGGGGGCTAGCTGGGAAATGTGCTTATGGCAGTGGCAGAGGTACAAGAGCTTGCTTTGTGTTTGCTAACATTCCATTAGCCAAAGCACATCACATGGCTGAGGCCAGAGTTAAGAAATCAGGCAGAAGACACTGCCCAGAGTAAGAGGGCCCTGCAAAGTTCCATGGCCAAGGGTGTGGGTATCAAAGGTGTGACTAATTCAAATTGATTAATACATCACTGTACTATTGAATACAAAGGCTAGACTCCAGAAAGTGTTGGGGCCACACAATCAAGCTAAATCTGAACAAGAAAGATCCTTACAGAAATGTTCAGAGAAAGATGAAGAGGGAAGAGAGTGATCTGTGACTTGGGGGTGGCTCAGCCACCCAGCTGCTATTTGGGTTCTATTTGATCTAGTTAGGAAGAGTGTCTTCACACTGGAAAGGATAGGGTGACACAAGTATGAATAAGAGATAATTCAGGTGGGGAGGCAGCTAGCTCCCTGTAGAGTCCAAATTTGTAGTCCCATGGGATTTCCATCCCAGGCTGTTGAAGGACTTGACCATAGAACATGCTGACAGTGATTGTTAGGCATCATGGAAAAATGATAGAGGCTTCCACAGAAGGTAGGTTGGTTTTAAATGGTTGACATTTGAAAGAAATGTCTCCCTAAGACATCTGTAAATTTCTTAATTCACAGGTATACCGGGGTATATAATAACCACACCCCCTCCAACAAATGGCTTTAGAATAACTAAAGATGCTGAATATCAAGGGTTTTATATACCTAGGTCTAAAGTAATTTCTCAATTAGTTACAATAAATTCCTCTCAAATTATGTATGTACCTAGTGTCCCATACGTTTTACTTTGTATTCTCGTAATAGTATTTTGTATTCAACATAGTAATAAACTAATTTATTTGCTCCTTTGTGTCAGGCATTGTGTTAAGCTATTTACATGCATGGTCTCGTTTTGTTCTCACAGCAATCTCAAGACACGGGCACCATCATTACCGTTTTATAGATGGGAGAATGGGAGCTCAGAGAATCAAAGCGTGTACCCAGGTCTGCCTGATGACTTCCTGTGGTCTTAATTCCCTCACGTGGCTGCCTCTTGAAAGAGGTGAGTTGTAATAGGATGAAATAGAAGTGGGATTCCAAGTAAAAAAAATCAGCAGTGCAAGTAGAAGATTGGGAAACCCTGACTTGCCAGCAATTGATGTCAATAAACACCTTAGAGCTTTTGTTGACCACAAGTTCAATAGGCGTTAACAGAGCAAGGCTGCTGCCAAGAACCTACAAGGAAGCTTTGATTCTTTCCTAGGGATGTGTATGGCTCTGTCCACAGACTGTGCCATTTAGGGAGTCAGATTTCATTCACTAGTGATTATTAGATTGATTAACTGCATCTGTGGCTTATAAGGTAGCGCGTTTTAAGAAGGTCATTGACAGTTTGGAGTGTGTCCACTGAAGGAGAATTAGGAGGTTCAGAGTTTGGTGAAACCATGATATGTGGGAAAGAATTAAAAAATGGAGTATGTGTAATCTTCTACCAAGAAGACTTAGAGGTTATATGGATAAATTTCTTCAGCTACTTGAAGGGATTCCATGTGGAAGATGACACAATCTCATTTAAGACTGATCCAGAAGTCATGGGTAATAGTTATATGATCTGTTGGGCTGGTGGTTGCAGTCTGGGTTGTGAATTGCTTTGAGATGTGGTAAGCTCCACGACTCTGACGGAGTGCCGACAGAGGTGACTTAGAGGGGGCTGCTGCCCTGGGGAGGTCCTTTTCCCCACGTTGTCTTCCGAAACGATGACTTCATTACTTATGACCAGAGTATTTACTGAGGTTTCCTGTGTGCTCAGCCATTACGATACAATGTAGTTGGGAAAGTGGTACACCTGCTCATCAAATAATGCATGAAAATAGTATTTTTTTTTTTGAAAATAGTATTTTAAAGGGAGAATGTTTATTCCTCACTCCTGTTGTTTCCTTTCACTTGGAGGAAACTCCACTAGTGTAACACCCCTGGCTTCTTTCTGCCGCTCTGCTCATTCCACACCATTGAAGGGTGAGAGAGAAGAGACTCATGTGCTATACAGTTTAAGAATAATAAACTTGACATTCTTGGCTCAGAAACCCCCTCTTCTCTCTTGGGAGTGAGCTGCCCGCAGAAAGCATAATTCATCCATTCTTTTCCAGGCATAAACACCCTGTTCATGTCCTCATATTGGGTGGCTGTCTGAGTTCAGTGTTGCCATTACTATGTGAATAAACCTGTCAAATTTTGAGGTTTGGGATTAAGAACCAGGTTTGATTTTACCTTAAGTGGCATCTTGAATTCAGGCTTGTTTGGGAATAAGGGGGCTATGGTAGCTTCCATCTGCAGCTCTCTCGTCTCACGTCTCAATTTTTTTGGAACTCAGGGAAAGAAGAGTAGTTGGATGTTTATTCCCGGAGCCTCGGGTCTTTACTCACACTATCTCCTCTGAGCATGCCAACTATATCTCTGTTATTACCATCCGCAGTTTATAGATGAGAAAGATGAGGCCTGGTCAAGTTAGGAAGTGAGAGAGCAAATTTCAACCCATGTCTGCTTGAACTCAAAGTCAAGGCTTTCAGTTGGTGTTCAGTGAAGAGAAAGGTTTTGAGCTACAGAGGATATTGACAGTCACAGAAGGGAATGACTCTCTGGGCCCCTGAGGGAGTGAGAACTATTATGGGCCTTAGATGGTCAAAGTGATTAATGGAGGAAAAGAAAGGAGTGTGGACCTTCCAAGGATATAAGCAAGAAGCAGTGTTCCCTCCCAAGAGTGACAGCTGCAGTAATAATGTCATCGTCACTGCCAACTTCTTCATCTTCAGCACCATCTTCATCATAAGAGCCCCCATTTGTTGACCTTTTACTCTATACCAGAGGCTGCTCTAAGCACTTTACATCTGTTATCCCATATAGTTTTTAACTGCTTTACTGAGTTAAAATTGACATTCAGTAAACTGCACATATTTAAATGTATAATTTGATAAATTTTGACATATGAAAACTCCCGTGAAACCATTCCCACAAATAGTGAACATATCGATCATCCCAAAAAGTTTCCTTAGGCCCCTTTCTAATCCTTCCCTAATTCTCTTTTCCCCTGGGCCCTAGTTCTGTCCCCACACAACCACCGATAAGCCTTCTGTCACTAAATTTGCATTTTCTAGAATGTTATACAAATGAAATCATACAATATGTACTTTTTTGTTGTTGTTTGGCTTCTTTAACCTAATATAAATACATTGAGATTCATCCATCTTGTGATGTATTGATAGAGTTTATTCCTTTCTGTCGCTGAGTAGTATTCCATTGTATGAATATAACACAATTTGTTTATCCATTCGCGTATTGGTGGCTATTTGGATTGTTTCTAGTGTTTGACTGTTACACATAAAATTGTTTTGAACATCTGTGTACAAGTCTTCGTGTGCACAAATGCTTTCATTTCACAGCCCATATTTAATCCTTACAATGAACGAATGGCATAGTACTATTACAATCCCAATTTTACAGATGAGGAAGCTGGGGTCCACCAAGATCAATCACACTGCCTGAGGCCAGTGGCTAATTTGAGGCCGGATCTGTCTGACAACCCCATGCTCAAAGTTCCCGTGCAATTCTGCATCCCCATGCTGAGAGGAATACCTTCACTTGGAGAAATAAAGACGTTTATTTTTTTCGCTATAAGAATATATTTCTCAGCCTATCTCTACTCCCTGTCATGGTTATCCAGATTGGCTGCTGCACCCAGACTCTCAGAGGGCAAGATGAGCATTCCTGCTGAGTTTTTTAGTTTACCCATCAACAAGAGATAAGAAAATGCTACTAGGGGCCAGGACATTTTCCTGTCAAGAATATGAGATTATATCTTCATTTACGGAGTAACTTTTAGACCCTGAAAATGAGAGTTTAAAAAAGAAAGCAGATAGAAGAAACAAAGAGAGTGTGCAAACATCCTTGTGCATATTCGCAATCCAAGAGCTGAAAATTTTGTGGATAAAATTAATCCATAAAGAGAGCTCACCTGCAGAATTATAGTCAAAAGTCTTAGGAGGTTCAATTGGGGCTGATACCCTGGGGTTCCAGGCAAGCACTTTGAGGAATCCCTACCCACATTTCTCTGTTTGAATCTGGTCTGGGCCTTTGTCCTGTGCTCCTTCCTCATTCTGATTCTCCAACTGATTGATTCATTCACATGCTGTGCAGCTACTCTGTGCAGGGTGGCAGTGTGAGAGAGAAGACTCGACACAGTCCAAAGAACTTACAGGTTGGTAGGGGAAGATTTACAGGAACCAGATGCTTTGCAGGGCAGCGTGACAGCTGCTCCTGACAGAGGGGTACTTGAAGGACACTGTGGGAACATTAAGCAGGGAGAAACTGAGAGAACCAGGGAAGGCTTCCCTGAAGAGGTGTCATTTAATTATTTAATGTTTTTCTTTTGTTTATGCTTTTTGTAATGCACATGCTTATTATGATAAGTGATACAACCAGTGGTGTGCTGGTAAATGTTTGACAAATAGTTTTCTGGGAGAAAACAATATGTATATACGTAAATCAAACATACATACGACATATATACAAATACTTATTATAAGAGAGTTATGATATAAGGAATGTATAGTATAAAATTTACAAATAACAATAAAATATACAATATTCTTTACTGTAAATTTCATATATATGGCCAATTGATTTTTCACAGAATGGTTTCACTGATTTTTGCCAAACTCTTATATCCTTAGCCAGCCTATGGTTGTAGTTAACAAACAGGTATACTTCTACATGACTGCTGATGAATGTTTTCATTTATGTTAACAAAGAAATAAGGTAATGTTATAATGTTACATGAGACCAAAAGTGAAACAGTGAAAACATGTCAGAACTTCACTTGTTCCTCATTGATGTCAGGCACATGTTTGCTGAATCAGATAATAATTTTTGATAACTTGAGGAATAATTCTCTCTATATTTTATGCTATTCACAATATAACAGCTACAGATACACCCACTTTTGTTACCGAATTGGTGGCCTGGACCCATGCCAGGGTCCTAGCCCAGGCTGAGACCTCTTGTCTCGTCCAGGGAGGGTCTTTTTCCACTCAGATTCACACAGCCAATAACAAAATCAATGCTGAGACGGAAACAACCAAAGCTTCATTCAATGGCCAAAGAATGGAGAAGCTGGAACTTAGTTCACAAATCAACTTCTCAACTCAACTCGGACTGAGTCACCATACATGTAGGAGGGTCGAGGTAAAAGGGAGGAAATTGGAAAGAGAGGGAGGCATATTCATGAGTTTTCTAAGAACAGGAGTGTGGTTTGAACCTGGAACTGAGGCAACACTCCTTTTCAGTCCTTGTATGGGCTGTTTTGGTTGTTGTTATGGCAGTTGTCAACTGTCATGGCGCTGGTGGGTGTGTCATTTAGCATATGCTAATGTATTGCAGTATGTGTATAATGAGGCTCAAGGTCTACTGGAAGTCACATCTTCTGCCATCTTGGGCCTAGGTGGTTCTAATCGGTTCTTGTTTTTCTCTTTGCAGCTTCCTCCTGTAACTTAGATAAGAGCAGTTGGTTTCCATTCCAGGGAGGGGCAGGGATATGATTCTGGGGCAACAGCCTTGGTAGCACTCTGAGGTTTAATCTATGTTATTAGCACTTTTCTCCATCCATTTCTTAAATTTAGATAATCATCAAAGCCATCAATTGAGCCCTGGCTTGTAGTGTTTGCCAATTTTTGTGGTGTAAATACTCCCACTATGGCTGATTTCAAACTACAATGTGATGTCACTAAACATGGAGCTGGCAAGAAATGTGCAGTCATACCCCATAACATGGTAATTCTATCATACTGATTCTATACGTGTAAATAGCCTCAAGAGCATAGATAATAGTAAAAAGAGTAAAATGATTAAGAAATGATGAGTATTATCTATTTATCACCTTTTTAAAATATAATTTATTTAATTAAAAGTTTGTATAATTTAATTTTTAATAATGGCTAGGTTTAACAACCATCTTGCAAAACTCCTGAATATTTAACAACGGAAAGTCAGTAGGAACATACAACTAGATACATTTATAAAGGGTAATCATTACCCTCCAGTCAACACTCCCTTCCCTTTGTCCTCCCATCCTGTCCCACTTGAGGTGTATGCTGGCTTCCATACCCTTCTCTTTAGACCAGTAAACAGATACAAACATGTGCATAACGTGTACAAGACTATAGGGGAGTTGGTTGTCTCTGTGTTGACTGAGTAATATCATACCATAAATGTTACTCTGTCAGAGATGGAGCTCTAAGAAGTAAATTGGATCAAGTGCTAGTTTTTTATTTTCTAACACACATTTCCCAAAACAGTCATGTCATACATACTGCTTTGTTGATGTCATTAGTGTAGTCTTTTTTCTTTTGGGCTGGCTTTGCTCTCCTATCTCTCTCTCCAACTCTACCTTAGTCAGTGCCACCACGCTACCCTAATGACCCTCCCTCCACATCATAAACCCAGGCTAATAGCCTGTTGCATATTTTTTTATACATTTCTTCATTCTTACATAATTACTTATATCTATACATACATACACATATACATAGGATTTGTTTTTAAATGTTTTGTTCATTAAAACATGGTATTATATTATGCATACTTACTTGTATCTTGTACTCTACGGTTGTTCTAATTTCAGCAATTGTTCTAAATCTCATTTTTCATTTATTTGGCTGCACAGTATAATATTTCATGGTATGATTATACTATAATTTAATACATATTCTGCTACCGATGAACACTTACTGTTTTCCGTATTTTTCTCCTCTCTGAAGAATGCTGTAATAAATGTCCTCGAACATCTATCTTTAGATACTGAAGCTTTTATTTTTGTAGGGCAGAATAGGAGGAATGGGGCTTCTGGGTTGAAGGGTATGTGTATTTTTAATATTAATAGATATATCTGTATGGCTTTCAGAAACACTTCATATTTACACCAGTAATAACTGAGAGAACTTTTCCATCAACTCCACCAGCAATAAGTCTTAACTCTCTTTTTAATTTTTGCCTGGGACAGGAGTATAGAGAAATAACTCATTGGTACTTTAATTTGCATTTCTCTGACTACCAGTGAGCTTGAATATATTTTCTTATATTTATTGGCAATTTGGGTTTGCTCTTCTGTGAATTGCCTATTCATATCCTTTGTTTATCTTTTCTGTGGAATTGTTTCTCTTTGTCAATCTCTTTGTATAGCATAGATATTAACCTGTTATTTGTCATCTGCATTGAAAATATTTTTCCAAGTCTTTGGTTTCTCTGTTGACTTGTAAATTGTTACTTTTAGCTATGTTTAGATAGTTTATGGTTTATAGTGATATAGTATATAGTTTGTAGTTAATGTTTATATAGAATGAACACAAATGCTTTGTTTTTCCATTAAAACATAGGGTTCCCCTTTTGGGTATGAAGATCTTCCACCTCTAGACTATAAACAGATATACATTTTCTTGTGATTTTTTTTTTTTGTATAAAATTTTATATCTAGACCTTTTTAAAATCTATGAAAATTTATTTTTTATATGGTATGAGATAATAGTCCAACTTCATTCTTTTAATTCAGTAGCCATTTGTGCATGGCCATTTGCTAAATAAACCATTCTTTCCTCATTGAATGGTTTACTGGGATCTATTTTTTGATCCTCTATTCTTTTCCACTGACTAATTTTTCTATTCTTATGCTAATACTATATTGATTTGTTTAGAGTGGTTTGTAGTGTGTGTTGGTGTCTGGTAAGGCAAATCCCCCATCTTTAGTCTTTATACATGTATATATAAATTGTAGTATTCTCAAGCATTTTTTTCATCTATATGAACTGAAGATTATTTTACCTACAAGGAAAAGGAAAGTAAAATGCTATTCATGTTTTAATAGGAGTATCATTAAATTTTATACATTTATATGTATAATTTTGACACTTTTATGACATTAGATCTCCCTAATGAAGGACCTAGTTTCTATTTCCATTATGCTCAAAATCTTTTTTATGTCATCCAATAAGATTTTATAGTTTTATTCATATAGGTCCTATGGCTCTCTTGTTAATTTTTTCCTCTATTATAATTTTTTTTTTTTTACTCTTTCCATTTTTAGGTACTTATTGCTAGCATATAGAGGATCTGTTTTCTCCTCAAATTCTTCTTATACTCTTGAATCTTATCAAATACTCTTGTTAATTATAGAATTAAAAAAATAGCTTATGTAGGCATTATAGATATGCAATCAAATCATCAGCCAAAAAAAGAGAGTTTTACCTCTTCTTTTCTGGTTTTAGGTCCATTATTTAATATTCTTATTTTATTGCATTGTTAGAACCATTTAGACAATGCTGACCGATTTATTATTGATGGTAGGCATCTCTATCCAGTGTTTAATTTTTATGGAATTTTTTTCTTATTTTAAAACTTGTTAGTAACTTCTGTTAAAAAGCATTTATCATATTTAAATGTTTCCTTTTGATTCTTATTTTACTTAGAGTATGTATTATAAGTGGCTGCAAGAGTTTATCAAATGTCTTTTCAGCATGTGTTAACATGATCATAGAGTTTTCTCCTTTATTGTTGATGTAATGACTGGTGGTAATAAATTTTCTTATACTACAAATTGAGTCTCTAAGGATGAAGAGGAGTCCCCTTGGAGGGAAGGAGAAGAGCATATTCGACATAGGGGGGAAAACTATTAATTAAGGGAAAACAAGGAAGTTATGGTTAAAGTTAGACATAAAACAAAGCTCTCCAGGGTTTGAAGGCAGGCAGTCTGCCATGCAAAGGGGGTAAATGAGGACACTCAAGTGTGAAGGCTGAAGTTCCTGAGAAACATGGTGGCTATTGCATATGTGGTCATGGGGGTGTTTTCTGCTGGAGGCAGGACTGGATGCCATATGTTCAGTAACTGGATAAAGGCTCATGGGTAATGGAGAAGCAGGAAATGCTCCAATGATGAGTGTGAACAAAATATCCAGATATCCAGTCAGAAAAATACAAGCCCATGGGGAGAGAAAGTGGAGAATTGTTTGGCCACCAAGGATGGAAAAATGTACCTACTGCTTAGTGTCAGATAGATGGGGGATTAGAAACTGGAGATGTAATCAGATGAAAGACTGAAGTTGTTTCTTGTGGGTAAAGCTTTTTTTTTTTTTCTTTTTTGGCCATGCCACCTGGCTTGTGGGATCTTAGTTCCCCAACCAGAGATCGAACCAGTCCTCCCTGCAGTGGAAGTATGGAGTCCTAATCACTGGACCGCCAGGGAATTCCCAGAATCTTTTAAACTATGTGATTTTTATGTGCAGATACTACCTTTTAACTATTTTCAGGGCTCAGCATAGAACATCCTATCCAGAAGTTGCTGAGTAAGTGCTTGATGGAGGCATGTGAGCCCAATTTGGGCAATAGGAAGACGGAAATGAACTAGAAAGAGAAAACCACTGATCACCAAACATTAGAGTTTGAAGAAACTTTGAAAATGCAGTCATTCATTTATTCATTTATTTATTATTTCATATTTATTTGATACTTACCATGTATCAGCTGCTAGGCACTGGAAATACAATGATAAATAGGATAGACAATGTCCCTGCCTTCATGGATCTTACCTTTCAGTTTGGAGTGAGATAGGTGATTACTAAATAAACAGATTAGACAATTACAGGCTTTGAGAAGTGCTTTAAACAGTGCTTCTCAAACTTTCATGTGCGTATGGGTGACAGGGAATCTTGTTAAAATGCAAATTCTGACTCAGCAGGTCTAGGGTGAGGCTGAGATTCTGCATTTCTGACAATTTCCTGGCTGATGCTGCTGCTCCTAATCCAGGGACCACACTTTGAGGATTGGCGTGATCATGAGGATACAGATAGAGAGTGATGGGGAGAGGGGATGCTTTGCAGACACGGTGGTCAGCAGAGGCCTCTCTGGAGAGATGCTTTTGAGCTGAGTTCTACAGGAGCACTCAGGCCAGGCCAGACACCGGTCCTGCAGACTCCTGGAGAGTGTGTTGTGGGTGTGACTGGTGGAATCCACTGTTGTCCTTGACAGAGGGCCTGAAAACAGAGAAGTGGTGATGAACTGAGGATGATGAGGAGAGGAGATGGGCTTGTTTCTGGGAAGTGATGTGCCCAGGGCCACTGGAGGATGTAAGTGGAGGTGCTTGGAAGGCAAGCCAGGAAGTAACATTCACCAGAGGGAGAAAGAGAAGGAGTGGAAAGTTGTGTCTCAGACTCAGATATAGAGGCATTCCAAGGAGAGTGAGAGTCTCATTGGATGAGGCTGGAAGGGTGGGTGGGGGCCAATCCAAGAAGAGGCCCAGTGGCTCCTTAAGGCTCTATTTATAATGCTGGTGTCGGTAATGGGGCTGGTGTCCACTTATGGGCTTCCTCTGTTGTCCTCAGCTCTTAGGGCCTGCAACTGGCCACCCTTTGGCAATATGGCCCAACTCATTGGCCATGTCAATCCTTGTTGTTTGGCTACAGCAGGAACCTTGATTACTTGGGTGATATGGAAATTATTTTCCCTGGGGGGCAGAGGGCAAAGTCATCCATAGTTAGCTGTAACCAAGTTGCATGTGTCTGCCGGCATCGCTGTTGGGATGGTTTGAAGGGTGGGGTGAGCCAGCCTCTCTGTGACTTCTCCACCTCTGCCATCCCAGCTCTCTCTGCCTGACTCCGAGGGCTCCACCAGCAGGCTGGACCCTGCTCCGAGTTCCTTCTTTCTTGTGAGAATAGAGCCAGATTGTACCACTGTCTTTACACAATTTCTCCTTGGGTGCCACAATGAGGAAGGCTCTGATCCTAAAGCTCACTTTACACCGAAGTGAAACTTGCCCAATAATTAGGGCATCCAACCTTTGTTAAGTATGTATCATGCACCAGGTGCAATGCAGTAAGTAATTTCATCAAGAATTAGTTCCCTTAGGGACTTCCCTGGCGGTACAGTGGTTAAGACTTTGCCTTCCAGTGCAGGAGGTGTGGGTTTGATCCCTGGTCAGGGAGCTAAGATCCCACGTGCCTTGCGACCAAAAAACCAAAACATAAAACAGAAGCCATATTGTAACAAGGTCAATGACCTAGAGGGGTGGAATAGGGAGGATGGGAGAGAGGCTCAAGAGGGAGGGGCTATGGGGACATGTGTATACATATGGCTGATTTGCTTTGTTGTGCAACAGAAACTAACACGCTATTGTGAAGCAATTATACTCCAATAAAGATCTATTAAAAAAATAAATGGTCCACATCAAAAAAAATCTTAAAAAAAAAAGAATTAGCTCCCTTGGACTTCCTGGCAACTCTACGAGATAGAAAAAGGGGAAGAGAAAGGAAGACTCAAAATAAAGATGTGTGTAGCTTTAGTCAACAAAAAATTAATCCAACAAATTTAGATTGAGCCCCTACCTCGTACCAGGTAGAGCTGACAACACTGGGGAGATATCAGTGGACACACAGACAAAAAGCCCTGTTGTCACTGGCTTACATTCTATTAATAGTTAGGAGACGGAGGTTATAAATCAAAGAAGGAAGCAAGATATAAGCCATATCAGAAGGTGATGAGTGCCAACAAAGGCAAAGCAGGCAGCGGGAGAGTTGAGGAGGAGGGTTGCCTAGACAGAGAAAGGCTCCATGAGACTGAGAGCTTCTAGCTGAGGTTGAAAGAGGGGAGGGAGGGTGAGCAAAGGCCTGAAATGAGAGCCCCACGTGTGTCCAGTGATCTGTAAGAAGCAGGGTGTGGCTGGGGGGAGTGAGAGAAGGAGGCAGAGAGTGAAGTCAGAGGGATAGGGGATGCCTTTGGAGGCCTTGGGCATGCCTTTGGAGGCCTTGGGTGGGGGCTTTGGCTTTACTCTGAGTGAGGGAAAAGCCACTGAGGGTTTTGAGCAGACGGGTGATGATGCTGGCATCATTTTTAATGCATCTCTGGCTGTCTCATCAGGATGAGGGTATTAAGGAACCAGGATCGAGAATAACACATTATGGGAAACATCTAACTTCCACTTTCCTCCACTCTTAAAATGCGCTTGAGCTCCATCTTCTAGGATTCTCAGGAGCTCAAGAGAGAGCAAGTCCATAAATAAAAATGGGTACCGGATTCAGGGTGGAGCGGTGGGGGCTACCCGCTCCCCTCCTGGCATGTGCTCCCCTCCCCTTAGGCTCCCAGCGCCTGCACACCTGGGGCGTGTTGATAATGCTCTTGATTATGTTTGTTCTCCCAGCCTCCTCTGAGTTTGTAGAGTTTTTATTTGCATACTTTCCCTGAGCTTTTTATGATTATCTCCCCAACTTTACAGTCTGCCCCATTATTTAAATGAGCGTGAGGTAGATGCAAAACTGCCAGCTGGATGAACATACTGCTTTGGTGCTGTGAGGAAGGTAGTGTGGAGAGCGTGTGGAGCCACGGGCCTTCCTTCTGCCATCTGGGGTCCATGTAGCTACCTGTGTCCCTGCATAGCCCCCTGCTGCCCCCTGTATAAGCCCTGCGGTCCTGTGTCTTCAAGTTCATGGACTCTTGGGGACTTTAAGGGGAACGTTAAACAATGACCACAGCTGTCCACATGAACTCTGACTGGCAACTAATTTGTAGATGTGCTGATTTTTTTTCCATTGGCTTGAAAAGACTCAATGAAATATCTGGGTTTCATTCTCCTCCCTCTTCCTCCAAATTGTTTGTTTTTTAAATGCACGTAGATGATGCATTCGTCAAATGCCTGGTGTGGTACTGCGTACTTTGTTACTGTGTTCCGTCCTCACAACAACTTTAGGGGTAGGAATTATTGTCTTATGTACCAGATGCAAGGAGGCAAAGAGAATCACCATTGCCAAAATTTACAAGGTAGTAAGTGGAGAAGGTGGGATTCAAAATGTGGTCTAGCCTGTTCTTGAGCCTGTGGTCTGTTCTGTAGTCCTCCTTCTTGGGTGTGGGGTAGAGGAGGCTGGACATGCACAGGAGGGAGGTGAGGCTATATCCTGGTTTTCCCAACTTGGCCAGCAAGGACAGCGAGGAGGCCAGAAGAGAGAGGGGCTTGCCCACCACCGCCATCTCTGCCTTGAAAACGATGTGGGTAGCAGCTTTATAAAGTTTCTGCAGACAGGCCAAGACAGTGTTATGCTGAATGACAGAATCAGGATCACGAAGATCTCAGTGGACTAGAATGAGGAGTTGAATCTAGTGCAGTGATATTTAATTAATTTAGTAAATGTAAGATTTGGCCCTGGGGTAAAAATATTAACCGAAAAAATGTAGGTGCAAGAAAATCCTGCCTTAGCTGGATGGATAGCCAACAAATATTTACTGAACGCCTATTCTTTGCCTGACTTTAGGGTTACAGCAATAAACAAATCAGGTACAACCCTTGTGTCAGGATGCCGATATTCATGTGGGCAGAGAGAAGCAAACCTAAGTAAACAAAAATAGATAGTAAGTCACCAGTGTTGATGAATGCTGGGATGGGATGGGGACATGTATCAGGTGATGTGAGGGTGACAAACAGAAGAGGACCATTTAGTTAGTCTTGGGGACTTTGTAATCATGAAGTGCATGTTAGTGGCTTCCAAAGCCAGGTCTTCAAAAGGGGGGCTAGAGTGCTCCGAAGTTTGCCCCATAGTTAGGGAAGGAGTTGTTCATTCTTTCATTTAATACATACTTGTGCACTACATGGCAGGTGCTCTCCTAAGCACTCGGGATAGACACTCTTTTAGGGAACATGGGCAGGGAAGAGCTCTCTGGGGACATAATATTTGAGCAGAGACCTGAATGAAGAGATGGAACAAACGTGAGAATATATGAAGAATGATATCTTGCCAGCAAGTACAAAGGCCCTGGGGCATGAAATGAGTTAAGAGTGTTCTAGGTCTAGGACAAAGCCTTTGTTCCTGAAGGGAAGTGAGCAAAACAAAGGAAGTTGGGGAATGAGTCTGGGGAGCAGGCGCGGTGGATCCTGTGAGGCCAGTGGGCATGGGAGGAAGTTTGGATTTTTTTATAAATGAGAGGGGAAGGACAGCACCATGGTCTCTTGCAGCTTTAAAGGCCACTCTATGCTGCTGTGTGGAGCATAGGCTCTAGGGGCAAGGAGACCGGTTGTGAGGAGGGAGTGGAAGGGGGCTTGGATGAGGCAGTGGATTAACAGCAGCAGTCCTAAAGTCCCACCCCGCACCTCATGTGGCCCAGGCAAGCCCTCACTGGCACACAAGCTGCTGAATCAGGCTTCCTGAGGCTCCTGGGGTTAAATGTCACTTGAAGAACAACCTTCTTGGTCAAGAGAGATTTCAGGCTCTTGGCCATAGTGACTTGTTGGTCTCAGCCCACGTAGTGCTGATTATTTATAGCAATGCTTACCTCACAGGTAGGTTTGCAATTAGACATACTCAAAACAGGCTTTTCTCCTGATGTTCAAGTCTTTGTTTTTTCTGCTTAGTTGTCATTCCTTCTGTTTTCCCACTGGTACCACCGGGCTCCCTACCCCCGAGCTCAGAATGAAGATGTCTGCTGACAGATTCCTAATCAATACCTCGAGTATGTCCAGGAGTCCCCAGAGGGTGTTCCACATGGGCCCACATGCAGTCTCATGCTGCTCTGCCCGGAGCTGGACATCCTTGCAACATCCTTGCTCCATACTGAGATCCCATTTTCTTCTTCTGGGAAACAGAGCTCTGCCCTTGAGGCTGCCTGTGTCCCAGGGTGAAGGGCAAGAACTTCGCGTTCTTTGCACAGCTCCCGATTCCCTGCTGGTTCAGCCACTGCTCTCCACGCAGGCGTGGGGAGACCGCCCTTCCCTTGGAGCCTATACCTTATCCCTTTACTTCTAGTTATGCCCTTGTCTCTTATGCAGGGACACCGCTGATTGCTGAGTCCCAGGCGGAGGTGGGCATCATGCCATGCCTTTCTCAGCTGCCTGACTCTCCACCGCATGTGTCCCTCCTTCATTCAGGAGACCAACAGCCCTCTTGCATATCAGTCCATAAGAAATGATTCCCGGGGACCGAGGATTGCCCTGCCTCTGTGTCCAATTTTCACTTAGCTTCATCTGAAACCCCCCAGCTCGGTATCTCTCTTTGGAATCTCATTTGGAGCTAAACTCAGACTATTCAGTATTATTGATTATGTTTTATAGGTCCCTAACTAGACTACACACACCTAGAGGGCAGGCTCTGTGTCTTATCCGTCTCAGAACCCCCCAGAGAGATTAATGCAGTGACTTATTTATGGTGGGTGTTCAGCGAGTACACACTGATTCACTGGCTGCTGTGCAGGCCGCAGGGGCTGAAGGGCTTCTGGGAGTGTCTGTCTCTCAGCCTATTCAGCTGTAACAACAGATCAAGGCGGGACTTCGATTATCCTTCACTTTCACTCCCAAACTCTCTTCTCTGTTCATTCTGTTGAAAATGCCTGGTGACAGAGAGCAAGACGCTGAGAGAGACAGAATGCTTTCAGAGCCTTAGGAAAGCCGTGTAGCAGGAAGGACATATTTAAAATGAAGTTATTTTCCACCAAGGCTAATATTGTGCTTCAATTCTTCAGGCTCTAGTGAGCTCATCAACAACGTTTGCCTTTAATTTTACCATTTGCACTCAGTCATATGTTACTTGCTATGTTTCTGTCTAGCTTCATTTTATCAAAGAGATCTTAGGGCTTTCATTGTCTTTGAAAAGTTGCTTTAAGATGGACGAGCATGGATATCTATCACGTTTAACTATCTCCATCACATTCTTCAGTCGTCTGTTAAAGGATAAGTTGTTCATATACTCATTAAAAAATGGAACTTTTGTTATTGAATGGAGGAAGGAAATTGCATATTGGGTTGGGGTGTGGGGAACCGTCTGCCTGATTTCCCTCTGGGAGGACCCTTGGCCTTTCCCTGAAAGAGCACATGGCCAAGGCCCGGGGAGCCTCTTGCTTGCAGGAGAGGAGAACCTGTGTTCTCTCAGAACGGGTTCCATATAGCTTTGTGAGAGGGTCTCAACTCTGGGGTGAGTGTTAGAATCACCTAGGGGTAGGTGCTGGCACGCCACCTACTCTGGCCAGTTAAGTAAAAATCTCTTGTTTGGGGCTTGGAAACTGGCACTGATACAGTTTTAAAAGCTCTCCAGGTGAGTCTGATGTGCAGCCGGAGGGGAAGGCTACTGACCTAGACCAGTGATTCTGGGACAGTTTTGTCCCTAGCAGACATTTGGCCGTATCTGGGATATTTTGACTGACATTTTGGTCCTTGGGGACTGCTACTGGCATCTAGTGAGTTGCGGCCAGGGACGCTGCTAAACATCCTGCAATGCACGGGGCAGTTCCCCACTGTGAAGCGCAATCCAGTGCAAACTGTCAACAGTGCTGAGGTTGAAAAACCCTTCCCTAGAGTGTCAGCGAAGCAAACACACACACATACACACACACACACAGTTGTTTGAGTGTAGATATTGTTGCAGTTACATTACCGTCTGTTTGTAAATACATTGCGGTTGCCAAAGCAGTTTTAAACACTTCACTGGATTTGATCTTCACTATGACCCTATAAAGGAAATATCACCATCTTGATTTTACAGATCAGGAAACTGAGGCTGAGGATAGTGAATGACTTCCCTAAGACCACACCACTTCAATTCCTCAGTTAAGACTCTTTTCACTAGCTGAAATGCCAAATGTGTGCACAGACATCTCCCTTGCCCCGTGCCTTTCTCAAGGCAAAGAGTGTAACTCCTATAATCAGTCCTCATTTCCACTGAGCCCAAGTGCAGCCTCAGAATCTTTCTCAACACAGCGCTCCAGGCGGTCCCAACTGATTGGGGTCGGCATGTGAGTCAAAGCTTGTTTGTCACATCGCCTCTCCAACCTAAGCACGGTACCTCTCCCTGAATTAAGCTGATCTTGTTGAAAGAGACACGAAGGAGAGTACTTGAGAGTAGGAGGGTCGTTGAGCGTCTGCAGGTGTTCAGACAATCTGTTGGGAAATTGCAGTGTTAGCAGCATACGCTCCTGCCTGAGCCCGTGAGGAAGCGGCAGTCTCCCTAACCCTTATATTTCCTTATAACTTTATTAGCGCATTTTGCTCTCACCATATGCCGCTAACTGATACACAAAGGAAGTTCACACAGTTGTGTTCTTCATTTGGTATAAACGAAATATTTCGCCTTCTTCTTGAGCTTGCTAGGCTCTCCCTTTCAAGCCTTCAACATGATACAATTATGAGAACGTGATGAACTATGATTCATGAAGCGGGCAGGGCAGGAGCCGGTGTGTGCTCAGTTTGCAGAGTGAAGAAGCTAGAGGCGGCAGCCCCTGCCTGCACCCTGGGCACAGTGAATTGTGGCATGCACAATTAAATGCCTAATGCCTGTACGCGCTCTGCAGTGGGAGGGGTGCAAGCAGAGGAAGAAAAGCAAGCACAATTAGAGACTAACTTCTCCATCTCCCAGGCAGGCAGGTAATGGAGAAGATGCAGGCAGCTCAGTGGATCATTTAGCACCGTCCTTGGCAGGCAGAAGTACAAAACAGGGCACTGAGCAGCTGCTCACTGGGGCGTATGCCACCAGTTTCAAAAAGTTGTATGAGTCTCTTCAGAATCAACAGGCCTCTGGCCTGGCTGTGCCACCCACGGGGATCCATGGACTCAGTCTCCAGCATCAAACATGGAGAGCTCATCTTATAATTCAGGTGAGGAGATGGGTTTGACCTGACTGGTCTCATTTTGTGTCTTTGGCTCTCACCATGGGGCTGCCTGGCATGTGGGTCCAAAGGCACTCCAGTATGAGGCCACACAGGTGCTCTGCTGTTATGTGCTTCCGTCATAGTGGGGAAGAGGAGGGCTCAGGACACCCTCTCCTGTTGGGTATGCAGCCACAATGCAGAGGCAATAGTCAGGTGGGTCTTGGTAACAGGACAACTCACAGCCTCCTCACCTTCACCAGGAATGTGGCAATAGACTTTCCATGAGTGGCACCTGCTGTTGCCCTGGAGTTCTGGTGCCCACCCTGGCTGTCCCTTGGAATCACCTAGGGAGCCAGACTCTATAGAAGTTTCTCTCTTGCTCTGCTGGGCTAGAATCTCCTAAGGACAGGGACTTTTGTCTGTTTTGTTTATAGCTCCACCCTCAGATTCTCTATCAGTGCCTGACACTCCATGAATGAAATTTCACCTACTACGTGTCAGACCTTGCTATACCCTTTCAAAGACATCCTCTACTATCATGGTTCTGTAGTCTATTGTGTATTCATTTTTATTTTTATGGTTGAGAAAATTGAGGCTGAGATAATTAATCTGCAGAATGTTATACAGCTGCTAAGTAGCAGAGCTGAGACTTGTACTAAGTCAAGCTCACAGCAAAACCCAATCTCTTTTGATTCTGGTGCTTCCGCTCTTAAGAGGAATGGATGAGGTAGTGTGAATGAGTTTGCACACCATCTTCCATTATGGTAGACCAGTCATTTTTAGCAAACTAAGTGGTTAAGAAAATGCAAAACTCCTCATGATACGGTATTCTTGAAAACAGCATTTCTAAAACTGTTCTTGGAATAGGCATCCTTTGGGTGTTTCATCAAATATCTAAAAAATAGTTTTTTTTAAAAAAATTAATTTATTTTATTTTTTTATTTTTGGCTGCATTGGGTCTTCATTGCTACACGTGGGCTTTCTCTAGTTGCAGTGAGCTGGGGCTACTCTTCATTGCGGTGTGTGGGCTTCTCATTGTGGTGGTTTCTCTTGTTGTGGAGCATGGGCTATAGGTGTACGGGCTTCAGTAATTGTGGCACGCGGGCTCAGTAGTGGTGGCTCGTGGGCTCTAGAGCACAGGCTCAGTAGTTGAGGTGCACGGGCTTATTTGCTCCACGGCATGTGGGATCTTCCCAGACCAGGGCTCGAACCTATGTTCCCTGCATTGGCAGGCAGATTCTTACCCACTGCACCACCAAGGAAGCCCTAAAAAATAGGGTTTAAGCAACAAAGAATGTGGGGATTACCATCTTTTGAGACCCTCTCCCAGGGGATCACAAGTTCATATTAGCATAACAAAGGCTCTGAGCAATCCTGCATTGAAGAACTCTCTGCTTAATGCAGTATTTGTAAAATCTGTGTCTTCAGAACCTCTCCTTTTTTCTCAAAGACAACCTACCAGTAGTTCCCAAGGCATTGGTGGCCCATTTACGACAATATCATGATCTGGAGACAGCCTGGAATGTGCTAGTACGTCAAGCTAATAAAAATAGAAAGCTCAACAAAATGCAAATATGCTCATATTAGCAAGCAGATGCTCCAGTGACAAATCTGACCTTGACTGATAAGTTGGAATTGATTCAACACTCTTAAAAACAGGGCTAAAAAAGTCTTAGAGATTGAACTAATACAGAATTTTCACCGAAGACTTGAAGAGTGTTGAGAATCCTAATTCATTTCAAGCTAAGTAATATTAGCCTCCATTTCACAGAAAGAATCATTTGTTCCACAATGATTTATTGAGTGCTACTAGGTGCCAGGCTCTGCTGGGCATTGGAAAGACAAGATTAAATGAGATAGGCATGGTATTGATCGTCACAGGGTTGGCAGGTTTGGGTCTTTTCCCTTAGGTGGTTCTGAGGGGTAGTGAGGAAACAGCTGCTTTCCTGTCTCTACTCATATCCAGTTCACATCCCTGCCTTTTATTCAGCCAGCGCTGGTCATTTATCCATTCATTTATTCATCCAAGAGATCTTTGTTTTGAGCACCTACTATATAGCAGGCACAGGTATAGCAGTGAATGGTACAGATCAAAATCCCTCCCCTAGGGAAGCTTTTTCCTATTGGAGCTTATATTCAGATTATTCTATATTTACTTAAAGGGTTGCCATCACCCTGAGATCACACCTGGCATCTCCTTAAATGGAAACCCAGAACCATCTCACTTGTTCAGGGTCTTGGATCTCGTCTACTGATCCAAACCTTCCTGGTATGACATCCTGTTATGTCCTTGAGACCCACTGATCCCCATTACTTGTTCTCTATTTCCTGGCCCTTCAGGCTTAACTTTACCTTCCTACTACTCCTGGCTGATTGATTTATGCAGTCCTAACACCTTTATGGAAATGTCCTAGGCACTGAGCTCCAGACATTGTACAGGACAGGGTATTAATACTTGTATTAGTCAGGTTTCTCTAGAGAAACAGAACCAATAGGATATACATGGACAACCACAAAGAGATCTATGATGAGGGATTGATTCATGCAATTATGGAGGCTGAGAAGTTCCACAATCTGCCATCTGTAAGCTGGAGCCCCAGGAAAGCCAGTGGTGTAGTTCTGATCCAAACCCAAAGGCCTGAGAACCAGGAGAGCCAATGTCCAAAGGCAGGAGAAGATGAACGTTCGGGCTGAAGAAGGGAGAATAAATTTGCCCTTCCTCTGATTTTTTCTTCTGGTCGTGCCCTCAGTAGATTGGATGATTCCCCCTGCACCCTGCATTGGTGAGGGCAGATCTTCTTTTCTCAGTCTGTGGATTCAAATGCTAATCTCTTCTGGAAACAGCTTCACAGACACACCCAGAAACAATGTTTTGTCGCAACTTAGTCTAGTCAAGATGACCTGTAAATTTAACCATCCCAGTTCTCAAGGGACACAGAGTGTGGTGAGGGTGAGAGACACATGAATGATACGATGAATTTGGTGATGGAAGTGAGCACAGGGAGTGAGCACAGAAGCAGTCTGGGCTTCCCAGAGGAGGTCACGCTGTATCTGAACTTGAAGAGTGGGTAGGATGTGACGTGGAATGACAGGGGGTGGCTTGAGAGGGAAGAGGAAGACCTTATAGGTCGAAGGAGCAGGAAGAGCAGACGCTGGAAGAGGAGATAGGAATGGAAAAGGAGGCAGGGCAAGACCATGGCTTCACTCGTCCTTTCAGTCTTCAGTGATGTGTTGGCTGCTACCTTCTGCTCAGCACTGAGCTGAGCTCAACTTCAGGATGAAAATGGTGACTGTAACAGACTGTGTTCCTCCCAGTCAAATGAAGGAGACAGGAGCAAACCTAGACTTTGGGATGAGTGGTGTGAAACACGTGAACATTATTTAGTGGAAGAACAAAGCAGCCAACTGGGGGCCTACTTAGGGAAGAGGGGATCTTAGAGCTGAGACCTGAAGGTTGAAAAGGAGCTGACAGGGAGAGCAGCGGGACAGGCAATTCAAATAGAGGGAACACTGAATGGGCACTGAATGGGGAGGGACTGAGGGTGCTGTTTAAGGAACTGGGAAAGGGTGCCTGAGTGAGAGTGTGGTGGGCAAAGAGGAGCGGGCAGGCAGGGGCCAGTCGTGCTGTGTGTTTTGGCCTCTGTGAGGCGTGTGGACGTGGTCATGAAGGAGATGGGGTGATGCTGGAGGGATCCAATCATATTTGCAGTTTCAAAGTATAGTAATAATAATAATAATAATAATAATAATAATAACAGCATGGTAGGTGATATTAAAGGAATTACTGATGATTGTTTGGGTGTGGTAATGGTGAGGTGTTTAAACAAAAAGCCCTTATCAGTTAGAGGTTCATACAGAATTATTTGTGGGTGAAATGATGTGGACTTTGCTTTAATATATTCCAGAAAGATACATAGGGGAAGAGATAAAACAGGGTCGGAAAAATGATAATTGCCAAAGTTGGATAAAGGTACATAACGGGTCGTAAATTCATTCTATGTTTTAGGTATTTGAAATTTTCCATAATAAAGTTTTTTTAAGTTGAAAAATAATCATATGTGGTATGTGCTCAATAAGTGGGAAATTGTTAATAATAACAGTTGCTTTTTATTGAGCATCTACTACATGGAAGTTTTTGAATTAATGACTTTATTATTATATACATTAGCTCAGGGGTCTCCATGCTTTTTATTTTTTTAATTAAAAACTTTCTTTTAATTTTTAAAAAAAATTTTTAAAATTAAAAAAGTTTTTTATTTTTTGGCTGTGTTGGGTCTTCGTTGCTGCGTGTGGGTTTTCTCTAGATGTGGCGAGAGGGGGCTACTCTTCGTTGTGGTGCGCGGGCTTCTCATAGCGGTGGCTTCTCTTGTTGCGGAGGACAGGCTCTAGGTGCACAGGCTTCAGTAGTTGTGGTGTGTGGGCTCAGTAGTTGCGGTGCACAGGCCTAGGGCACACGGGCTTCAGTAGTTGTAGCACGTGGGCTCACTAGTTGTGGCTCACGGGCTCAAGAGTGCAGGCTCAGTAGTTGTGGCGCATGGGCTTAGTTGCTCCACGGCATGTGGAATCTTCCCAGACCAGGGATCGAACCCGTGCCCCCTGAATTAGCAGGCCGATTCTTAACCACTGTGCCACCAGGGAAGTCCCTCCATGCTTTTTAAATTGTACACCCCACCAACAAAAATGATGTTAAGCACATATCACCAATATAATTACGCTTGATTAGTTGCTTACACAGTGTCAGATGGTGCTTTCTGAGTACCTTATAAAACATACACAAAATGAGAAATTCTAAAAGAATGAAACTAACTTGGAATAAATAATATTTAATGTCTTGCTAATTGTGGTAGCCTTGTACTATTATTAGCTAACGTCTCCAAGCACAAGATAAACGTAGAGAAAAAATTGTGATTAATAGTAGTTGTTGTAAATCCATATTATAAACCATTTTATGATAATTTCCTTTGGATGGGTGAGGGGCGATGTTTTGTCAGCTCAGATTATATTATCATTTTCTTTACCTATCATGGTATAGCCCGTGAGGAAACCTTAACGAAGTAGAAGAAAGGTGAATTCTATCATTTTTTGCGTGCTCATTTATACTTACCTTGTTAGCATGTTTTGAAATAGATCCCTAGCAGGATTTTTTAAAAGTCACTTGTCCTTTTTGTGCATTTGCTTAAAAACTGGTTATTATAATCCTTAAATCCGTTTACCTGGTCTCACATCAATTGCCACACAAGGCAATTTGCTCAAAGCAAATGAATGAATGAATTTGATCAAAGCAAGTGAATGTGTTAGCAGCTAATCTGCGTTGTAGAAGAAAGAAAAGAGCTGACACACAGATCAAATATGGGTGTCAAGCGTCTATTCATACAATAATATGAGTAAAGCTTCATTTCCTTTTTTATTTTGAAGTGAATTAAATAAGCTAGAGATCAAAATTCTGATACCTTCTTCTTGCATCCCACCTCAGAGTGCGCACGCTCCACTTCGGAGACCTCTGCATTTGTGGAGTTCTCACCACAACCATGTAAGGCAGACATTACTATCCTCCACTTGGCACATGAGGGAACTGAGCCCAGGCAGGTCAAATGATTTGCCTGAGGGACATAGCTGTTTAGAAGCAGAGCAGGATCGTAACTCAGGGATGCCAGACTCAAAGTTCCTTACTTCCTAATAATGGTGCTAGCTGCCAGCCGTAGCATTGACCATGGGCCAGGCAGTGGGGTGGTTCATCATAATCCTGGTGTTATAGAGGACAGAGGGTCAGCAAAGTAACTTCCTACGATCAGGCTGGTCTATCTGACTCTAGAGTCTACTTGTCTGCTTATGAATCCTAGTTCACCATCATGCAGCTTGGGCAAATAACTTTCTCCAAGTCTCAGTCTCCTCACCTTAAAATGGGCCAATAGGAACGCCCCCCACATCGAGCTTTTAAAAGATCTGGATGAGACAGTGGATGAAAATGTGACTATTACCTTTAACTTTTTTGTTCTATGTACTCAGGGTGATGTCATAGAATAGACTTAAATGAGAAAGAGCCGGAGTTACTCTCAAATATCAATATATGGAATGAATGAGTGACTGACTGAATGAGCTGCCCCAGTAGTTCCCACATATTCTCAAACAGACTCTATGGCTGGAGTCTGGTCTTGCATTTTACCTGCAGTGAATCTGCCCAGGGCCCCATGTTCTCTTGGGCAGGGGCATGGTGATTTCACTTGCCTTGTTTGAATCTCATCCAACCTTACTTGCAGAGGCTGGAGCCCAACCTTTCTCCTCCTGTCACCAGCAATAAAAATCAGGCTCATCCATTCTTACTACTGAGTCAGGAAACCCAGAGACAAAAAGGCCAGCATGGACATTGCTTCCAAATTTATGTGACAGGATGACAAATAATGTCTTGCATTCTGAGAGGAGAGACAGGCCTGGAATTTCTGCAAAGTTTTCCCAACTCATAGCATATTTTAATGCCATATTTGAGCTCTGCAGCAGAATGGCTGTCTCTAGACACTAGAGCATAGCTGTAAAAAAAAAAAGATCTCTTAAGATCCCAGTATGCTGCAAATTAAAAAGGGAGAAAAATTTTCAGGTGGCTCATATGAAGGAAGGGTCATCTGTCCAGAGAACCCAAGGTAACAGCAAGGCCCAGAGTGGAACTGTGAGAAGGCTGTAATTTACTGAACATTCACAGCATGCCTCACATCATGCCAAAGGTTTCTATCTATTATCTCATTGAAATCTTATAATAGCCTTAAGAGGTTGTTATTGATATCACCCAGAATCCCAAAAGGAAACAGATCATCAAATTAAGATAATTTGAAGAGGGTTTATTTGAAAGGGGACTATTTACAAAGATGTGGCAAGGTACAAAGGAGCCTCAAAAGGAAGTGTGGTTCCCTGGGGCCAGTATCAGCAGAGCTGTTACCACCCTTAGGCCAAAGAAATGAGCCCAGGCAGCAGTTGCTAGATCCCAGAAGGAGAAAAGCCTGCTTTGAGTGGAGCAGGGGCCTACGGGGAGGGACACAGCCAACCCAAGGCAACCCCTTTGAATTAGAGCAAAGGGAATGACTAGCCTGACTTCATACTCCTCTCCCTCCTGATTTCTGCTAGGGCTCCCCATGGGCCGATGCCAACCAGGAGCCAGAGGAGCAGAGAACCTATTGGTGTAGCCCAGCGTTTCTCAACCTCTGCACTATTGATATTTGGGATTGGATAATTCTTTGTTGTGAAGAAACCCTCCTGTGCACTGTAGGATGTTTCATAGCCTCTCTGGCCTCTACTCACTAGATGTTAATAGCGACTTCCTCAGCTGTGGTACCCCAAAATGTCTCCATATCTCCAAATGTCCCTTGAGGGGGCAAAATTGTCCCAGTTGAGAACCACTGGTATAGTCCGTATAGGTTGGTCTGCCGTATAGGTTGGTTCGGATGTATAGAGAGTGGATCTGGTGAAAATATCCAAGAGAGAACTTACATTAGTCTTAATTCACTGCCAAGGAAACTGTGGCTCAAGCAAAGTAATTAACTTCCTGAAACACACAGATTGTGAGTGCAGAAGCCAGTCTGGAAACCTAGGTCTGTTTGATCTCAGTGCCAGAACTTCTAATCACAAGTTGTATTGCATATTCACAAATGGGGAATGTATCAGAGGAAGTGAATGGAGATTTGGAAGTGGAGCTCTTGGAAATTCTGGGAGGGTTGGAATGCCAGCACTGTGGGGCCCTTACATTCTGAATCCAGAGTGCTTAATAGCCCATGTTGCAGACCTCTCAGCAAAAGGAGACCATCAGACATGTAAGGACTTCGGCATCTTGGAAGTAGTCTTTTAAAACTATTATTGCCCATAAGGGAGGAACAAGAAATATGGAGCCTGGGTAGATCAGATCTCTATCCACTGTTAGTCCAGGAGATCATTCCATCTCAGGTTCCATCACTATGGGGTGGACTGCTAGAGGGTGCCCAGCTACATCACTTTTTTTTTCTTTAAAACCATCTTAACCATTTTTAAGTATAATTCAGTAGTGTTACGTATATTCCAAGAGCTGGAAGCAACCCAAATATTCATTGAGGAATGAATGGATAAACAAAATATGGCATATATAGACAATGGAATATTACTCAGCCTTAAAAAGGAAGGAAATCCTGTCACATGCTACAACATGGATGGACCCTGAGGACATTATGCTAAATGAAATAAAGCACTCACGAAAACACCAAATACTGTAGCTCAAGCCACATCAGAATAGGTCAACATGAGGAATACTACCACCAGGGCTAGCCATTAAAACTCTCCATGCATGAGCCTCCTTTCTTTCTCTCCCTTCAGCTGCTGGTCAAATGTAGCAGATCCAGAGAAGGATGTTCATGACCCAGGTATTGGTAGAAACACTAAATGGAAGAAGCCTGGGTTCCTTGGTCACTGTGTGCAAGGCTGCCTCCCAAACATCCAACTACATGTTAGCTGAATGAGAAAAAACAAAACAAAAACAAACAAACAAACAAAACTTGTGGTTTCCGAGTAATCCATCTTGGTTTTTGCATCTGTTTGTTTTTCGCCCTAATACATTCCTGTCCTCTGGAGCTTACAGTCTAATGGAAGGCATAGACATCTGAGCCACACAAATAATTGTAAAATTGCAGCTGTGATCAGTAGTACAAGGAGAGATGCAAGGTGTTATAAAAGTGTAGCGTCATGGGATTCACGTTGGTCAAGGAGGTAAGAGGAAGCAGCTCCAGAGTCCAAGGATCACACCAGTCCCCCCATTCTTGTTATTATCTATCTCACAGCATGCTCTTTCCTACTCTGCCTTTCCACAGAGTGTTCTCTCTGAACTTCTGTGTCCTCCATTTCCATCCCCCTTTCTGCTGTCAATATAAGATAAAATCTTAGTAATCAAGAAACTCTCACTTGCTAAAAAGTGGAATATTGCAAACAAATTTGTTATACTGAGGGATATAAAGTGTGAACTCACAATTTTAAAATAGCATAGTTCTGTCATTGCTAAAAATGGCTCATTAATGGCAGTAACTGACGCACCTTTGCCCAGCACCAAGAGGTTAAGTGACCTTTTCAAGGTTACATAGCTGGTGAGTGGGGTACCCCAAATTTGAAGCCAGGCCATTTGGCTCCAGGGTCTGTGCTCTTATCACAAAACATTCCATTTCCCATAGAACCAAATATTTTTATATTCTTTGATCAAGTATTTGTCTGCACGCAAAATAGAAATCTGTACTTGCTTCTATCAGTGCAATTAAGAAAGAATAAACTAGATAAGTGTGCATAAGTCAAGTGGTTCCAAAAATAACGAAGTATATTGTGTTCAAAGTGTAGGCAGGACAGATCATACTGATGGTCATGCATAATGGCCAAGTAGGAGGAGGGTTCAAGTCAGTGTTCCAAAATGATTAATTAGCTCAAAGTCCTTAAGAGGCATGCTAAGTACCCAGACCCAATTGCTCATCTCCTAGGAGATGAAACCTCTAGAAAGCTGTAGAAATTATAATAAAATAGAAACAGAAATTTGTACATTTTAAATAATGCTAATAGACAAGATCAGTAAATTAAAGTGACAGCACTAAGAGGCAAAGAGGTGTAATGCTAGCCAAACACGACATTCAAAGTACACAGTTTGCGAGGCTATCCCCAAGTTGCCAAAAAGTAAGCCCGGTGTGAAAGGGTGGATCTAGAAAGTTCTATCTTGAGGATATAATGAATGGACTTTACTCAGTCTTATGACCAGGCTTGAATTATTTTAGGTGATCGTTAACCTCAAGTGGCCTGAGAAGTTCTCCTTTTACTTGGGTATAGCATAATAACTACAACCAGGAAATATTGTCAAAATATTACAGTGAAAACCCTAGAAGAAATAAAAGCTACCTAGGAATAACCCTAGAAAGTAAGAAGTACAAAGACAAATATAATGAAGCAATGAATGGAATGCTTGGTGTTGCTGTTTTAGAGTAAGTTTTAGTACATTTGTAAGCATTATATGCCTGTATATTTTGCCTGCTCTTGAAGGTGTCTGAAATATTCAAGACTCATACATAGTACATGTAGCAGCTGCTGCTGGTATTTCACCCATGTTCCCTCAGAATCCCATTTCCATGCTCTCCAGCCCAACTCCAGGCAGACTGCACTACATCTTTGTCATTGGGCTGTCCGCAGGCTTCCAGAACCCACCCGCACATGTGCACAGGGTAGACTGGAAGTGCCTTGGAATTAACTACCCCTATCACTATCCTGTGACAGTCCCTACCCAGTGACTGACAGGTGTGGGAGTATAGATACCTCAGTTCCCTTGCCCCTTGGCCAGGATAACTTCCAGGTATGACTTTACATCATTTCCCACAGCTTCCTCATGAGATTGTTTCAGTCACCAGCTATGGTAGCTGGCTTGATAACATATCCCTTCTGGTCTGACTCTCCTTACCTGGACTGATTCTCCAGTTACTGCCCCCCGCTTCCATCCCTTACAGCTCCCAACCACATTGTGCACACTTGAACCCGGATCAGGGAGTGCTTCTGCAGAAAACCCAACTAAGAGACTACGCTTGTAATTGTAGCTTAATTTCTCTACTGGAGGTTCATAAAATTTGTAAGCAATGTTTACATTACCAAAAGAGTTGTTTTAAAAAATTTACCTATGATCTAATAAATGATTTTAGTAAATGGAACATCAAAACAAAGCACAGTATTTGTGGTTGTTTGTAACCAGGCACAAAAGTCTTTCAGACATTAAACAGTATATCAACATCTGATAGTAAAACTCCTAATCCACTTTGTAGAAACAGCTCAAATGTTAGGGTTTCATGGAATCCTCTAGAATGAATTAGCTGTTTCATTTTCTTTGCTTTCACACATTCGATTCATGTTTCTGAAACAGCATGTACCATGCTGTATTGTAATTGATCTGTTTACATAAAATGTATCTCCTAGATTATATTCAGAGTTCCTCAAAGGCGAAGACTAAATCTCATTTGCCTTTGTCATCCCCACACCCTGATCTGGCCCTGCCACATTGTTGGCTGCAATATTTAGTTTTTGAAAAAACAAATAAGTGAATGGATGAATAAAGGGACATCTTCCTTGTCTAATAGGTTATATTATGTGTCTTTAAGGACTGAGACTATTTTATTTATCATCAAAACCACTCCAGCACTATGCATAGGGCCTAGTAAGCAGGTGGGACTTGTTGCTGAAAACTAAAGTGAGTGAATGAATGAACGAGTGAATGAATAATAAGTGGAGCATATGGCCGACCCCAGATCATTTCTGAGCAATTTTTGCCAAAGGCAGTTTTCTCCCTTCATTGTGTTGATAGATAGAATGTAGCTTATTTTCATTACTGATGATGCTTTGTTAATCAAAGAACAATATACTTTTAGGCATGAACTTATATCACATTAATTTGGGCTGGTAGTTTTGGTGTCTCTGCCTAATTTAAAATTTTGACTTTGTCATCCATCATGTTGGATATTTCTCCCAGCTTTGTATCACTCATAAATGTAGTCAGCCTATTCTCATATCATTGCAATAGAGACTGTTTGCCAGTTCAGTCCGTGGCACACTTAGGATTATAGCCATTCCACCATCTAGGCCAGGAAATGGCAAACTACAGCCATGGGCCAGATCCAGCCAGCAGCATTTTTTTGTAAATGAAGTTTTATTGGAACACAGCTACACTTATTTGTTTATATGTTGTTTATGGCTGTCTATTTTTCTCACACTACAATGGCAAAACTGAACAGTTCTGACAGAGACAATATGGCCAGCAAAATTTGAAATATTCACTGTCTGGCTGTTTACAGAAAAAGTTTATTGATCTTTGGTCCAAGTGATAAATCCAACAAGTGAACCTACATTTCACTGTCTTATGCATAAAGTCTAAAAGGGGTCTTGTTACATACTCTGTTGAAATCAAGATACATTGTGCTTGGCCTATAGCTTTCCTCTATTATCACAGTAACATTATCAAGGAAGGAAAGGCACTTATGTAGTACAAATACCTCCTAGTGAACCAACATGATTTCTAGTGATCACCACATTAGGAAGTAAAATGTTCACTGAACATACATCTGATCACTGTTTTTGGAATTCTATCCCTGTGCTAGTCTGGGGCTAACCATCCTTTGCTAGAAAAGGCTTGAAAAAGATGGAACATGAATACCTTTGCCTCTCTTCTAGCCTTCTCTTTATACTGTTCCCACAAATGAAGCCTCTCTGATGTTAGATCAAACTAACAACTGGTTTTATCTCTATAAATTATATTTTCCTCATCAGCAAGATGTTACTTTTCAGAGTTAACAGGATCACATGAGAAAATTAATTGATATAAAAAGCACTATAATTGCCTACATCTATTGACTATTTTTTGCCAGGCACTAAGCTGGGTGTTTTTTGCATGCATCATCTCATTTAATATCCATAAGACACAGTGAACATTGGCCCCATTTTACAGACAAGACAGAGAGATTAAGGAACTTCATTCATTCATTCAATAAGTATTTATTAAGCACTACAGTGTGCCAGGTACTATTCTAGGCAGTTGGGATATATTTTTGGGCAAAATCAGCAAACATCTTAGCCTTATTGTATGTGGTGGGTTGGGTTGCACAATAAACAATACACTACACATAATAATAATAAACTTGTTTAGTATGAGAAGAGATGATAAGTCCTGTGGAAAGGGAAGGGTGGAACAGGGAAAGTGAGATTAAAAGTCTTGGAGCTGGGGAGAGGAGGGAGAGGATTTAAATAGGATAGTCAGGTTAGCCTCACTGAAAAGGTGATGGTATGAACCAAGACTTGAAGAAAACAGGGTGTTAGCTCCATCTGGAAGTAGGGCCTGTCTAAAGTCACTAGGTTAGTCTAAGACACAAGGTAGATTCCAACTCAGCTACATCAGACTCCAGAAGCCAAACTTATAACAATTAAGGTCAATGAATGTTAGTTCCATTCTTAGTACTCCCCAGGAAATGTGCTGTGCACCCTGGTCTTTTTTCTTTGGCTGTTGCCTGCATTAATTCTGGGCTTTCCCCTTCCCCAAAGCCTTGCATTCCTCCAGGTCAGTGGGATGTCACATCTCTGTCTCTCTGATCACATGCTCTGCCTTTGTTACTGAGCCTTTCAAGACACGATGCCTTCAGAGAGCCAGTGTCGCCTTGCTGACTTCACCCCTTTTCCTTCTCACTGGAGCTATTTGGGATTTCACCTTTACAATCTTTCTTTAGAATCTTCCATCTATTTTTAAGTCATGTAACTATTTAGCCTACAAAACCCCGTGCCCATGTTTTCTCTGTGTAAAGTGAACAGCTACACTTTTATCTTCTTTGGAGCTGTTGTTGTTGTTTGCTAAGGTATCCAGAGTCACTTTCTGTCACTCATAATCACAGAACTCTGATATATCAAGTTAAAAAAAAATCTATTTCTAAGAATTCAGGGTTTGTACCTGCCAGTGCTAGTTTTTCTCTTTCTGAATGACTAAGATCCTCAGGAAAACAGAGTTACTTTCCTATGGCCTTCTGCCACCTCACCATTGCTAACTCATCTTTCTTCCTTAACCCAGGCTAAGCCCTCAGTCGCAGGTCACCTCATTGCTTCATCAACACTGAAAGAATGAAACCGTCCCCAGTGTAGCAACTCGCCAGACCCTCTATTTTTAGCCAGATTCCCAGCAGATGTCTGGATAGTACAAGTCTCCCTTAATTACTATAACTTGTCTGGGTGCCATTTTTGAGCTCTGCAAAATAGGAATTGAAAATAGAACCCACCTCGTAGCGTTGTTGTGAAAATCAAATGCAAAAAGTGCACACAGAAATAGCACAGCGCCTAGTCTGGGCCAAAGTCTTCGCTTGTCGGCTATTAGTGTTGGGGGAGGCCTTTCATTTGTGGTGACGAGAGAAGAAGCACGGGGGCCAGACAGGCCTGCGTGCCAGCCTTGCTCCAGTGCTTACCAGCTTCTTGATTCTCAGCGATACCTCACACTCCTTGGGCATCAGTACCTTGCGCTGTAAAGCTGGAATGATACTGTCAATTTCAGTATCAAATGAGATAAAAGGTATAAAAATGCATAAAATTATATGTAGAAAAATGCTGACATAATATCTATTTGAGTGTTAAATGAGATTAAATGTACACAATGTATACAGTAATATGTATAAACATGCTGGAATAATAATATCAATGTAAGTATTGAGTGAGAAGCTGTATGAAGTAAAAATCCTCTTTAATCAGATCAATTTGAATATTAAATGAGATGTGTATAAAATTAATATTAATCAGACCAATAAAATTTTAAATGAGATTAATACATATAAAGGGCTGAGTGTAATGTCAGGCACTTAGTAGGTACTTGAAAAATGATAGGTACCAATGTTACCATTTTTGTTAATACCATCAGCATCCTCCTCAGTTTAGGCTGCATTACTCTCAAGGTCATACTTTGCTATAAAATCTTCTCCTCGGTGGTACCGAGTGAGTGTTTAATAGTTACAATTCTGATCATACATCATTATCCTTTAGGCATGTATATACCATTTTCAGACTACCTTTTCTTTCACAGTCTCATGAGCTCTCATTTGAAAGTGGCTCTGAACACAGATTGGCAGTCAAATTGGGATTTAACAGGTTTTATCTCCATCAATATTTTCATACCAGAAGACTAAATATGATCTTTTAGGAATTCCAGAGTTCTCGAAGGGAATAATTTTGCTCCAGAGAACTTCATCGCATAGAAAGAGAAGGGGAGTGAGCATTATATATCCAGAAGCTACACAGGAAGACAAAAACTTCCTAGATGGAAAGACAACACTGGTCATATATAATAGATTGGAGGAGATTATTTGATTCAGAGTTAAATGAGAGAAAAATTACATACAAAGGACACCATGAGAGTATCCTGGAGGCTGAATGTAGCCAGCTAGAGGGGAGTACTTTGCTGAGATAACAGATATTGATCATCGCTGGGTCATGACTGTGTGCTGACTGTCTTCCATTGTCCCTCCAGGTCTTCTCTGCTTCCTTCTCCTGCCCAGTGCCCTCAGTAGCTCATCTGTATGAACTCTATCAGTGGGGCTCCTTGGTCCTCTGGACTCTGATTGGGTTGGCCAATGGAGAGCCTTAAGAGGGAATAAAGAGGGTGAAAGTGCCTCAGTCTGGTTCTGTCCCTTGACTAATGGTCACATATCTTGTCAGGGTCACGTTCTCTCCATGACTGTCTCCTTCTGGGCCGGGAGTTTTTGAAATGGAGTTAGACCCTAAGCTCTGTGAGTACAGAAATGACTTTGCTTACCATTATACCCTAACACTATGGCTGGCCCCAAAGAGACATTCAATTAATATATTTTGATTGAATGAATGCATTGGAGAAGGCTCACTAAATTGCATTCTAAGAAAAACCACCACCTAAACCTGCCTGTGTACTAGCTGTTGAAAGAAGCCACGCTCTCTCTGAGCAGTGGGTCTTAGAGATAAAGGCTCTTAAAATTCCCATCCACAAGCTGTGACTGCGTGAGTGTTTTCTACTGGATTGCGCCTGGTGTCCCAGATGTTTGAGTCTTTTATTTTACAGCATTTGCTTTTCTGTGAGATTCTAATTAATTGGATTGGGAAAAACTGTAAACCCCCATGACAGAGGAACTATCTTTTTGACAAAACCCACATGCTGTAAAGTCTAAGATTCCTCTGTCTCCTGTTTTCTTAGGTTCATAAGGATGAATAAAACAGTTTGATTTCCTGTTTTAATATATTTGGCTGAGTAGCTAGAAATTTTGATATCATTCATAGATAGACCAGAGTGTCATTTGGGGAAACCCTCTTAGGTGACGTAGCTTTCTAGAGCATCAAGGGATAGGACGAGAATCCCAGGATACCTGCTCTTACATTCAAGGTTATTTTTTCCTGGAAATTGAAAATTCATTTTCTCTCTGTTACTTTCTCTCTTCAAAGCATCAACCAACATTGTTTTCAGCAACAACCACTCAATTCCACAGTCCTTACATATTTTCCTCCACCCCCATACCTCTCAAATGCCAGAGATACTGCATCAGGTAGGGCCTCCCCTTCCACCTGTAGCCTGTTTCAGTTTACCCAGGTAAAAGTCTTTGCAGTTGCATTGTGCCCACACATCAGAGATGATCTCTAATGATGGAAATCTTCGTTGCCCACCAGCAAATGATTCAACATCACCCTCATTTTTCCCCAGGACCACTCTTGTTTGCCAGATGCCTTAGGTTTGGTTTCCTGGAGGTCAAGTCTGATCAGGGATCCAGGTACATGTGATTTACTGAGGGATTGCTCTTAAGAAAAAAAACCCAAAAACTGTGAGGGAGTAAGGGCAGCAGAAGAGGGAAGGGAAAAAAGCTGAGCAGGGAAGTGGCCTCTAGTCTTGGCGTGACCCATGGAGGCCTCTGGGATATAAAATGTCCCACAAGGTTGTCCTCTGAACTGAGGCAGCAGGATTGGTCTATTGTCCACCTATATCGGCCAGTCATTGACTATGGGATGCCCCTGGAGAATGGTGTACCCTTCTGGATGATGGATTTCTGGTCCTCCAAGGGCTGTTTTCTGGAAAAGCGGAGCAGCTGTGAGCAGTTAGCAGCCAAAGCTCATAGCAGCTGGGGGATGGATGCACTTGATGTAGATGCTTTACTCTCAAGGAGGTGGAGTATAACTTCCCACTCCTTAGGTGTAGGCTGCACATGATGATTTCCTTCCAGAGGTTACAGTATGTGGTGGGGGGAGGAGTGAGTAACTTCACAGTGAAGAAGCCTGATAAACATTACCTAGCCAGGTGATCAAGGTGAAACAACAATGATAAATCATGTTGATAGCATGTACCCTGGGCATGATGAGATGGAAATGACACTTTCCCTCTGTGATCTTCCTTCCCAAACCCATAACCCCAGTGTAATCATGAGAAAAACATCAGACAAATCCCAATTGAGGGACATTCTACAAAACACTGACCGTACTCCTCAGGGTCATCAAAAACAAGTAAAGTCTGAAAAACTGCCACAGCCCAGAAGAGCCTAAGGAGACATGATGACTAAATGTGATGTGGGATCCTGGATGGGATCTTGGAGCAGAAAAAGGAAATTAGCCAAAAAACTGAGCAAATCTGAATAAAGTATGGACTTTACTTAACATCTATGTATGAATATTGATTCAGTGATTACAAATGTATTATACTGGTGGAAGGTGTTAATAATAGGTGTTGACCTAAAACAAATAGACTGCTAGATATTTCCCCAAGCAAAAGTTTTTTTGGGGGTGGGGCGGGGATCAGCAGAGAATTGCTATTCAGGGTCTGTAACCATAGGGAGCCACATGCACGTTCCCACATGGCAAGGGAAAGAGACCCTTTTCTAGACAGAAGAAGGAATTTAGGAGGGCTATAGTAAACAAAGAATCCATGGCTTTTCATTGGTTGAGGCCTTGCCAGGAAAGAAGAGGACTCTTTCTTCTTCCTGTTGGGCTCTGCTATCATCACAGGACGTGAGAGCTTTTCCTTCTGGTCTCTCAACTCTATTTAATTGAGGTTTCTGTTTATTAATTTTTTACATAGTCTAAACTGGATATGGGGTATATGGGAACCCCACATATCGGAAATATAGTATATTGTACTATCTGAAAATTTTCTGTAAATCAAAAACTACTCTAAAATAAAAAGTTTATATAGAAAAAAAAAAAAAAGAAAGTGTTCCCTGGGGAAATTGGTATGAGAGGGTAGGGTAGGGAAACAGCCACTTGAGGTTAGATTTCACCCTCAGCCTGATCTGGTGCAGGAGATCGGGAGGTGAATCACACAGCAGAGTTTGCCCTGCATGGAGTCGAGGTCACTGGACTTTGATACTCCCGCACCAGTCATTGGCCGCGCATGCTCGGGCATTGTAAGCTCTCAGCACTTCTGGCTTTCTTGGTTTGTTTGAGTAAAGTGGCTCCAGAAGTCCATAATGGTCTTCTGAAGGGCATGGGATAAAAGAAAAAAAGCATGTCAAAGTGGGGAGATGGACAAACAGAATCGGTTAAAGGAATCCAAGGAGATTTAGGCAGCACCTTTTCAGCGTCCACTGTGCAGAGACAGAGAGAATAGCTGTCTACGGTCACAGCGCTAGCAGGTAGCATAACCAGACGGCCCCAAGATTCCTCCCCAAGTCTACACTGTAGTAGACTATCCTGACGGCTTTGGAACTCTCAGCAGGCCATGAAATTGGAAATAAATTTCACATTTTCCTACATCCTCAAGGGGCAGGGAGATAGCAGTAGACCTCTGCATGATGTCTGGACATCCCTGTTCAGGAGGATTGAGATGTTTCTGCAGAGAAATCTATGAATGGCTCACATATCTGAGAGGAAAGGCATTCTTTAAATATTTATTGAAAAAATGCACCTTTTTGAAAAGCAAGTGATGCAGTGGGTCTTAGCTAATGGTGTCCAACTGACTCTTTAAGCAGAGAAAGAGCAGAGAACTGGTGGTATTTAGCAGTCATCACAGACAGGAATTACTATTAGAGAAAGGGATTAGGATTAATGTCTGATAAGCTGTGGCCATAAATGTCTATTTTCCACATTACCCCCAATATCAACGGCCATATCTGTCCCATTAAACAATTGCCAAGTGACAGCTCCAGGGGCATGGAGCTGCCAGAGGAATCATTGCTAATGCAGGTTTTATAATCTCCACTTATGTAACATAATTGGCATAAGACTCTTTCTGAAGGAAAGAAGCAAGATGGTGTTTGGTATGGGAAAACTTTTCTTTAGAAGCAAACTATAGGTTAACAGAATAGAGATTACCATTCCTAATCATTTGCTGTTTAGAACCTGGACCACAATTATTATAAAAATGCTTCCTCTCTCCACCAGGGTAAGGCACAAAAATCATTGCTGCTGTTAATGGAGTTTATCGTCTCTGATTCCTCACCTTTCTGAATCCTGCTTCTGCTACTTCTTTGTTGTTCTCATTTTGTCAAGAATTCTGAGTGCTCTCTGCTGCTATTTATTAGTCAGCTTAGGCAATACAATGCTGCTGTAACAGTTAACTTTGAAATATCAGAAGCTTAAGACAATGAAGACATTTCTCTCATGTGAAATGCCTTCTCATACATTTCTAGTTAGGTTGTTTGGAACATGTGTCCTCCCTCGGGGGAGGGAAATTGAGGCACACTAAGTCTTAATTGCCTCAGCCTTAGAGCCCTGTGTCACTTCCACTCAGAGCTCTTTGGCCAGATTAGTCACACGGCCCCAACCTAACTGCAAGGGAAGCTGGGAAATGTAGGGGGCACATGGCTCTTTGGTGTGTGTTTTCTCCTAGACCTTTCTTGTCGCCTGAGGTCACACTTTTATTCCTAATCAACTGTGTGTGTGTGTTTTTTAAGATATTATTTTTTAAGAGAAGTTTTAGGTTTGGAGCAAAATTTAGAGGAATGCACGGAGATTTCCCAAATGTCCTCTGCCCTCACCATGCATAACATCTCCTATTATCAATATCTCACACCAGAGTGGTACATTTGTTACAACTGATGAATCGACACTGACATATCATAACCACCCAAAGTCCCTAGTTTAGTGTTCACTCTTGGTGTTATAACTCATATTCTATGGGTTTGGACAATTGTATAACGACATGTATCCATCATCATGGCATCATACCAATTATTTTCACTACCCTAAAATCTTCTGTGCTCTGCCTATTCATCCCTCTCCTACACCAACCCCTGGCAACCACTGATCTTTTTACTGTCTCCATACTTTTGCCTTTTCCAGAATGTCACATTGTTGTAATCATGCAGTATGTAGCCTTTTCAGATTGACTTCTTCCACTTAGTAATATGGATTTAAGTTTTCTCCATATCTTTTCATGACTCTGTTGTGTTTTAAAGACTATAAGGAAGTGTGAGATAGAGGCTGATAAAATAAGGCCAACTCATAATTTCTGTGGCTATTTAAATTTGTATAAATTAAATTAAACTTAAAAATCAGTTTTTCAGTTACACTAGCCACATTTCTAGTGTTTAGTAGCACATGGGGTTAGTGACTATAATATTGGACAGCACAGAATGGAACATTTCCATCATTATAGACTTCCCCTGAGTATTCTAAAATGTTCCAGAATACTCTAGTATATTCCAGAACAGGTGACTGGTTACTGTGAATCTAACAGGTTTCTAGGGGTTCACCCAGGCCTCTGATTTAGGCCTTCTTTGGTGAAAATCAGTCCAATGTGCTGCAGTAATTTTGAAGCTGTGCTAGGCAGAGATCTATTCTGATTTTAGCTGTATGGCAGGCTTCCATGTAAGATTTACCTGAAGCAACAGACTTCATGGCTAAGAAAAGTTTGAAAACCACTACAGTCATGTAAAGAGGCTTAGGAGACAGAGATGCCTGAGTTCAAATCTTTGTCTTTCCATTTATGTGCTGTGAGATCACAGACAAGTTAACTGATCCTCAGAGCCACAGATTTACCATCTCTAAAGTCTGAGATGAAAATACCCACCTCCTAATGTTGTTAGGAAGGTGACAGGAGTCAGTGTGCCAATAGGCACAGGACCTGATGCTTTTAAATAAGGGCTCAAGAAATGATAGATATCTTCATAGTTATCATTGTAATTATACAACCTTCATCAGTAATTTAAAAGACAGGTAATTGTGGGTGACATGAAACTAGAGGAAACATGGAATTTGACACAATCAGGATTCAGAAGGATCTTTAAAACGTTGAAATTATGGGCTTAGTTTACAAGAGGAAATTTAGTAGGGATAAACATAACATTTCACCTTGGAATCCTGGAATGCAAGTATGTACATAAGAATAAAATTGGAGATGATGTGGTCTAATGGTGGCATGTCAGAGGATAGTAACTTCACTTTTGTTCAACCCTATAATAGGGCTATATTCAGAAATGTGTGCGTCCTGCACTTATATGACTTGGCAAACCATGCATGGGTGAACTTTAGGTCTTGCTATTTTAGGAGTGGCCCAGATGAACTGGAGTAGTTTGCTTCTTTCAGTAAATATTTATTAAGCATATCTTATGGTCCAGGTATTCAGGCTACAATAGCAAACACAAAGAGATTGGCCATTGATTTCTGAGAGCTCACAGTCTAGGGGAGGAGAGAGATATTAAGTAACCACCCAAAACAAACATAAAATTAAAACCGTGATATGTGCCAGGAAGGAGAAGTCCATGATATTCAAAGAAACTTTATTGGGAGAACTTCTATTCAGGGAGACCAGGTAAATTTTCCCTGGGAATAGAAGATAAAGCTAAGACCTGGGAAAAATAAAGGTGAATTGGGAGAAGGAGAGGAGTGGTCCAGGAGAAAGGATCACAGTCGAAAAGGCTGGGGTGAGAGGGAATGAGGAACTCTGAGTGCAGAGAGGAAGGCTCTTGTTGATGTAGGACAGATACTGGGACATAAAGTTCAGGCGGAGACAGTGGCCAGACCATAGAGGATCATGTAGGCTGTGCTATGATTTAGATCTTTATTCTAGAAGCAACTGGAAGTCCTTGAAGGGATTTAGATAAGGAAGTAGCCTGGTCATATTTGCTCTTTGAAAAGATTACTCTGGCTGTAGTGTTGAGAATAGATTAGAAGTGGCAGAAAAGTAGATTTCAGCATTTGGCTTTCAACAGTTATTCTCCTGCTATCAGTAAGTAAGAGAACCTGATTCATTCCACCTCAAAAGCCTAGAGCATGATCATTAAAAAGAAAAGTTTTGAAATAAAATTCTATTTTACTGTTTTGTTTTGCATTTTTCATTGGAGACATTGAATTAATTTTGTTTATTTGGACACTTGCTTTTCTTTTGTAATTTGTTTTTCTGTGACTTGAAATTTTAAAAATTTGGCTCAAGAGTTTTTATTACAGACTTATAAGTATTCTCAAAATATTGAGGCATTATCAATTTGTTTTATTTTTGAAACTTTTATTGACGTATAATTGATCTATACACACACACACACACACACACACGCTTTGTGGGGGTTTAAAACAATTTTTCCTGTATTTTGTTACTTTTAAAAGTTAAGAAAAGCTTTACTTTTTGTAGAAAAAATATATGTCTTTTTCATTGCTTTGATGCTTGGATACTTTGAGAAGAATCAGCTAATTTTACACTTTTAAAAAACTTTAAAAAGTGTTCTAGATATACATTTAACTCTTTATCCCATCTGGAACTTACTCAATGGACTAGAACTCCTAGAAAAAATTAAAAATAACTTTGGATATTATGGACTCTTACCTAATTTTCAATTTTAGGAGGAATGTTGCTAGTGTTTCACTATTAAATATAATGACACTCGATTTAACTTAGTGTTCATTTCACATTAAGTGAATTCTCTTTTACTCCTAATATGGTAAATTTTTGCTTTTAATTATGACTAGTTACATTTTATTGATTTATTTTTAAATTTACCTTTAAAATTTACCTATAAATATGATGCATTGTGTTATAGATTTCCTATTATTAAACTACCCTTGCTCTGAAATAGTAAACTATGTTTGGTTGTAGTAAATTTTTCTTCCCCTGATTTATTCATGCATTCATATAATAAATACTCATTAAATGCCTCCTACATGCCCAGTACTCCTTTGGGGGTAATGGCTCAGCAGTGGGCAGATAAGGACTCTGTCCCCATGGGGTTCCCAGTCAGGGAGATAGTAAACATATATTAAAAATAAATGTGAAGAAAAGCACAACATAGTGAGTAAACAGTGGGCAAATGGGTGAATCTATTTTAGATCATCAGGGAGGGCATCTCCATGGAAGTGACTAAGTGATGAGATGGAGAGAACCCTATAGAAACAGTCCCAGCTTCCTTGTCCGTCTGGGATTTTCTCAGCTGTCAAAGGCACATATCTGATTTAATTTCCACATTGTCCCTTCTGCTCTTCTCTGCCTCCAGTGAGGACCTAGGTTCTGCTATTGAGTATTTGAATTCTCAGTGAGTCTCAGTAGCAAGCTCTCCATGTGCTGTCTTTCTCATCCTCTCCACCTGTTTGTCCCTGTGGCTCCTGGCCTGGCTCTGCAAAAATCCATGGTCTGCCCATTTCTTAAAGAGCATAATTTCCAGAGACATGTTCTTCTTTTTCCTGAAACTCGTTATCCCTTTTTGTTCATTTTATCATCTCTTCATTTAGTCATTCTTTTATTCATTTGCTCCACACGTCATTTTGTTAGTGTCCTCTTTGCACTGGGTATGATATTGCTGCAATCCTGTTAGCACTTCCTTAGAAGGTTGGGGGTGTCTTGTCAACAGATTGGGCAAACGCCCTTAGTTAGCCCAGCTGGGTGCTGACTTTTCTCTCTGATGAGATCTCAGTGCTGTGTACTTGCACAAGATCATGTTTGCAGGCCTGCTGGAGTGAGGGAGGGGCCTTTCTTACCCCAGCCTGGTTTCTCAGATTATGTGCACAGTTCTTCATTGTATAGCGTGGGCACGGGAGACTGCAATTTTAGTAACAGGGTATTTTCTTAGGTTGCCAAGCATCTCAGAATCAAAACTAATTCTCACCACAGCACATGTCAAATGTTACTGTCTTAGAATGAATGGAGATTAAGAGGAGCCGTTGATGGGGAGAGAAGGAATCTCCTATAATCCTAGTTCTGGATCTCTTAGAAGGATGTTCCTGTGGATTGCCTTCCATTTCTTTCCTGGGCACTGTAGAAATAAAGAACATAAAGTGAAATTTAATGGAGTAAGGATCTGATATGTTACCTATGTTCTTTGGGGGCATTTATGCTGCTGTGAATTAAAGGGTAGGATTTATGGCATGTATTCCAAAAATGTGCTCTTCCTTCAATCCCTATCATCAATGCAGTTAGAGAAAATTCCCCCTTGGATTTTTGTCATTTTTTTTTTTTTTTTTTTTTTTTGCAAGGGCCAGCTGCTCTCTGTTATTTGTATTTTCAAGTGTATTTTAATAAAAATTTGGAAAGAGGCAAGCATAGAAGACATGGGTGTTCTGTCTCTATGTTCACCAGAA
>NW_028122197.1:0-60000 GCF_965194805.1 Balaenoptera borealis
GTAGACCTGCACACAGAGAACACTGCTCAGAGGAGAACCGTGAATGCCCCGGGGTGTGATTGGTGGGGTAGGAAGCTGTCACTCTTTATTCTCCATGGAAAGGTACAGGGTAAAAAGGGAACATCCATTTTCACAATGCAGTTATTTTAGCAATAGGGGAAAAAATGTTGGTTAAGCCATTGGGATAGTTTAACTAAAGTCTGTCTTTTCCACAGGTAAATAACCCTAGAGAAAAAGTGCCCAACGGTGGTGGTACTGTAAATGGTTTGAGAAGCTTGCAGGGTGTTTGGGGGTCAGAATGATTAGAGTGAGGGGACCCGCTGGCATTCAGTGGGTGGGGCCAGTGCTAGCCAGCCTCTGCCAGACTGGGCAGGTGGGCAGGTGGGCGGATGGGCAGATACAGGAAACTATTAAAAGAATGGAAGGGGCTTCCCTGGTGGCGCAGTGGTTGAGAATCTGCCTGCCAATGCAGGGGACACGGGTTTAAGCCCTGGTCTGGGAAGATCCCACATGCCGCGGAGCAACTGGGCCCGTGCGCCACAACTGCTGAGCCTGCGCGTCTGCAGCCTGTGCTCCGCAACAAGAGAGGCCGCGATAATGAGAGGCCCGCGCACCGCGATGAAGAGTGGCCCCCACTTGCCGCAACTAGAGAAAGCCCTCGCACGGAAATGAAGACCCAACACAGCCATAAATAAAAAGAAATAAATAAACTTAAAAAGAATGGAAGGTACTCAGCCTGGTCAGGAGAAAACCACACAGGGATATAACTGCTGCTGTGAAATATCCCAAAACCTGTCTGAGGCAAATAGAGAGCAGAAAATGTCCTGCCCGTGTTTCCGTGTGCAGGAGACAGAGAGCATCAGTGGATAAAGGAACAGGCAGGCTGATGAGCGCAAAACCCTAGGACACTGTGAGGACGCGGGTGCCCACCAGGCAGTCGGGACACCGCCCCCATCGACGGACGGACGGACCCAGTGTCGCTCCTGAGTTTCCACGGCGCGTCCTCTGGTGCCGGGGCCGTTTCATCTGAAAACAGCCCGCTGAGGAGAACACGTCCACCCGACAGACACGGGGCCTGCGGGCAGAGGGCGGGCCGGGAAGGGCAGGGCCCAGAGGCTGTGCTGGTCCCCTCGGTGTCGCCGCCGCTCTGGACGGGCCGGGCACCGGGGCCTCTGACTGCATGTGGAGAGGAGGGAGGAACCCTGGTCCCTAACCTCCCTGCACGGCAACAGCTCTAGAAAAGCAGGACCTCGTGCGTAAGAAATACTCCCCTGTCCCCGGCCCCGTGGGACTGCCGCACAAGCTCACCGAGCTTTCCGTCTGCTGGGGGCGGGATTCCCACGGCCTCCTCGCTAACTGGAAAGGGGAAATTGCTCAGTTTAAACAGCGCTGGGACCATCACGGGATTCCAGGATCGCCAGCGCGGGCTGGACGGTGGCCTCACTCAGCACGAGGTGTGGGGAAGAGCGCCGGCCCTGCTGGGGAACGGCGAGGGCAGGGAGGGGACCAACACTGCGGTTACGACTACGTCCATCACCCACTGGGCACGCGCCCTGCGATAAACCCCTTCACGTAATTAGAAGCTTAGCTGGTAATCAAAAATAGTCCCTTCTGTATGAGCAAACTGGAACCGTTCTACTGTCTAATCTGCTGCATCGCTCAACTTGGGAGTTTTAAATTTGAAACCCTGACACTTTGGTGATGGAGACTCCATTACATAGATTTGGGCTCCAATGTAGGGAAAAATCCTGCTTTGGCCAGAGAAGTGTCACAACTCAAGACTGTAAATTCACGAAACTCCTCGGCCCGGCAAAAAGAACGAATGCTATGATCAGACTGGCTGAGCAGTAGGAATGTTTAATTCTAATATAAACAATGTTCAATGCAAGGTCACGGACTACACCCTGTCAGAGTGCCCAATTCTGTGACGCGGTTGAAGACCCGCAGCCCACAGCCCCGGGCACACGTGGGTGGATGGGCTGTCAGCAGACAAGGGTAACAGATCAAGGACAAAGCAAGGACCGCGCGCTGCCCCCTGGTCAGGCAAGACGGCACCACTGGGCCACGCTCAACTGTCAACCTCCGGCCCTGAGAGGGACCCCAGTGACACGGATCGACCTTCTCTCGGCAGCAACAGGCTCTGTTTCCGTCCCACCCCACCCCAAGCACACCCCCAATCAGGGCTTCCAGTCTCACAGACGTGCACCCCCAGGCGGAAGGCACGCTCTTGGGAACAGGACAGCGGGGGGGCCGGGCAGCTACTGGTCTCTTCCTGTAACAACGCGGGTCTCTGATCCCCAGGGGAAAGGGCCTGTCGGCAACACGGGAAAACGGCAGTGGTGGTGTGGGTAAGGAGCCCAAGAGTGAACGGAAATTTCTGTATCTTTAGTGACCCTTGTTTTCATAATGTCCTTTTGGCAAAAGAAAAATTTTCAATCTCATAACATTCTTTTAGCTTGAAGGGATCTTTGATTTTTTTCATAATTCTGTGAGTAGGAGTTTTTGGTAACAGAAACGCTACTGGTGGAAATACCAATTGATTGTATTAACTTGTACTGAGCACTTGTACACGCAGGAAAACGTGGGGATGGCTGGCAGGTGAAGACGAAACCAAGAACCACCCGCAGAGTCTGGAGGGAGAGGGCGCCGATGCACTCGTCCACGGATGCGCTGACTCACTCATTCTGTTTATCGACCTTGTTCATTGATAACATTTGTTGACCTGATTTATCTCCAGGGAGATGCAATTCACATGGCGGTGCCTGTGAACAAAGAACCGGCCAGCTGGAGAGTAAGCAGGGACAAGGGGCAGACACAGAAGGTTCAGAAGAGCACAGGGTCCCTGACCCCCGGGGAGGCGTGAGCAGGGGAGACGTGGCATCCCAACTGGGCCTGGGAAGACGCAGAACAGAGCACACGGTGACGGGAAAGCAGGCGACGTGAGGGAGGGGCCTCAGGAGGCAGAGCCGGGAAGCGGCACGGGCGTCTGCACAAGAGGCGGTGAGGACCCTGATTCCGTGGCCCCGGCGACAGGCTCCAGAGCTGGACTTCCTTAGCGGGAAGGGGAGCCGTGGAGACAGCTGTGCATCGGCGTCTCACGCAGGGGGGTGGGGGGCGCAGGGACCCGACGGAGGGACAGCACCGTGGACAGGAAGAGAAGGCCAGAGGCGGGGGAGATGCTCCCAAACAGGGCGTGTGCACCTCAGCTGCCACGGAGGCTCACGTGAGATCCCGGGCCGCGCCACTCACGTCCCCACGCTGGTAAAGTCACGGCCAGAGAACAGATCAACTCCACACCGTGAAATGCCAGGCGCTGGACCACCTGCTGCGGAGGACAGGTGGCAGGCCAGGACACGGCAACGCCCCGCGGCATTTCCTCCATGGCGCGTGTCACGAGCTGTGTCACCCCCTACTGCTTTACTTGTGTGCTCTGTCCCCCCACTGCAGTAAGAGCCCCTGGAGAGCAGGGCCATACCCATCCCGCCCTCCGTGTCCCCAGGCCCTCCACCCACACACAGCAGACGCCCCCAAAACACCCGCCAAGTGAATGAACAGCCTGCCACCAAAGAGCCGACAGCCTAGGAGGGAGGAGTAACTACATCAACAACTGGACCTAGAACACAGTAAAAGTTATGCCAACGCACTCTATGAAGAATGAAAAAAGACTGTACCCCAATGGCTCTGGTTAAGGGAAATATCCAAATTATTGCTGAATTTAAGATTATACATAAAATCTAACTTGCCTCCACTAATGCAAACAACAAGTCAACCAAGGAGAATTCCTTCAAACTGAAGGAGGCATTCTTCCAAACGATGTCACGTACAGCCTGCGCTAACAGCCTCCTTTCCGCAGAAGCTCAGGGGGCTCTGAGAAGGCCAAGCTCCCTCTGATCTTGAGGCCCCCTTGAAAGGCCGCAGCTCAGGCTGAGCTCGCCTTTGAGAATCGCAGGCACACTTTCTCGGGAAAACAGGGCCCCAGGTTCACGGGCTCCCGCTCATCTGAAATGAAATAAAGCCATCAGAGAGCCACACGTGTCTGCAGTAAGTGGCTTTGTGGTACATAGACTTGAGTTTGAGGGGGATGCAGCCGCAACAATGCCAGCTACCCCAGTTAAAAAGACACATAACAAATTGTTGAAAGGCTCTTTTATTCATTCTACACAGAATCATACTTATCATGGCAACTTTGAGTTTTTAACAGTTTGTTCACCCGAATTTGGGGGTTCTCAGTGCATTAGCACATGGGCAGTGAGCCTTCTCAGGAAGCACCGTGGGTTGTGCATTGGGACACATGGGGACTCAGTAAAGCAAAGAAAGGACACCATGAAATATTATGTAGAGACACCAGCCAGAGGACTATTTTGTTGTTCTCATGCAGTTGTCATCTTGGTTTTTGTATCTGGAGGTTAATTGTTTACATACACCTACCTGGCCACGGATGAACTGAAGAGATTGAGCCTGTGGACATTTCAGCTACACAAACAACTCTAACAAAGGTAAAATTTCCACTTGAACTTGTCTGTAGGCTCTAACAATATTTCACTCTACTTGAAATTAAAGAGAAGAAAATAGCCCCTGTAAATGAGGCATACCTGCTTCTCCAGTAACTCCTTAAAATTTTTCTTCAGGGAGAGTTTGACATTGAACATAAGAAGGGTTGCTGTCATTGTCTATTATGAATTATAATAGGTCATCTCTACTTTATTCTAAATTCGACCTTCACTAAGGCTTTATTTAACATGTAATAGAAAGCTTTTTATTGACATCTGCTAGGGAACAAATAGCTCAGTGACAGCAATTTTATTTTAAGCTCTGTATCTTATACCGTAATAGGCTATTTTAAATAGAATAAACGGTACAATTTTGTCTAGTACATAAACTTTGTAAGTTATTATATATGTTATCCATTATATATATATATTTGAAAATATATGGGAACTTCAAATATTCTTTGTGGATCCTTGAATACAATATTCTAATCCTAGAAATAAGACTTACTTGAGCTTTAATGAGCCTAGGGTTGAGTTTAGTTCACCAGCTTAAAAATAGTATATTTAAAGGGATTAATTATATAGGAACTAGATTTGGAAAATACTATGTATTTTTCATTGAAATTATTCAACTTCCAATTCCAATTCTGATGAAGGGAGAGGAGTCAGAAGTCTCCATACCACCAAGCAATTCTCTGACACCAGCCGAGTGTCCTATGATTCAACTCAGTTCTGACACTAACTATCCGGACAGTGTCAGATCCCACAGGTTAAGGGCTCAGTCCCACAAAGAATGGCCCCTCACACACACACATCAGATGCCAATTCTGATCCAGATGGTTACCTGTGCTTCTGCCCAACCAGTTACAGACTGAAGGTTCTAAAGACCCATCCTTTGTTCATTTTGCTTGGGGGGCTCAGAGAACTGAGAGAAACCTTTTACTTACTAGATCACTGGTTTATTGTAAAAGGATATAATTCAGGAACAGCCAGATGGAAGAGAAGCTCAAGGCAGGGCATGAGGAGAAGGCAAGGAGCCTCCAAATCCACTTCTAACTCACTGCTCTCCCAAATCTCCACTTATTCATCAACTAGGAGGCTCTCCAAACTTGTCCCTTTGGATTTTTATGGAAGTTTCATTACACAGGCATGACTGATTAAACCATTAGCCACTGGTGATCGATGAAACCTCCACTCCCTCTCCTCTCGCAGGAGGTCAGGGGGATGGGACCGAAAGTGCCAACCCTCTAATCACATGGGTGGTTCTCCCAGCAGCCAGGCCCCATCCTTAGGTAAGGTGACGTAATCCTCTTCTCTCTGCAGTCCTGAGTAATGTAGAAGCACAAAAGCCCTCTGCTTCATATTCTGTTCTTTGAAGAATTTGGTATACGAAAAAGAGCATTTATAAACTTTATGAGCAGTAGTTTATAAATATTGCCAATATTTTTCTTAGTACATGTTTATATTTATGTGACCTAATAATACAGGGCAAATGAAATAAAACACAAGCATTTTGAGGGTGGTGGAGTGGAAAGAGATATGAAATTTTCAATCATAACTCTACCATATACTAGCTGTGTAATACTGGAAAAAAAATTAACCTTTGAGTCACAGTTCTCAGCTATATAAGATGGAATTGATAATCAACAGGTTTCAGACATAGCTGGTTATCCAACAAAAATTTATGATTTTCCTTCCAAAGTGTGTAGTTGTTGATGGGAATCAGCTGCCCACCAGGGCCTATATTTCTTAGGCCTCATTAAACCTAGGTACAGCCAAGTGACTTGTTTCTTTCCACTCTGAATGGAACTGTATGACACTCTTAGACAAGAGTTTATTGAAGAAGGGCATCTGCACCATCACTTTCAGTTACAATTAGCTGGGTGCTATGGACCCAGTGACTACCAAATATAAAATAGATATCTAGTGGGAAACAGCTGCATAGCACAGGGAGATCAGCTTGGTGCTTTGTGACCACCTAGAGGGGTGGGATAAGGAGGGTGGGAGGGAGACGCAAGAGGAAGGGCATATGGGGATATATGTATAAATATAGCTGATTCACTTTGTTATACAGCAGAAACTAACACAACATTGTAAAGCAATTATACTCCAATAAAGATGTTAAAAAAAAAAACGAAGTAGAAGGAGCCTGGGAACCTGAATCACCATGTGGAAAAAAGACTCACTAACCAAGAATACATGCATGGAAGAATTATATGAGCTAAAAAGTAACATGTCTATGTAAAACTTCTGTAATTTAGGATTTCATTTATATAGCTTCTCTAATATACAGTAATCTTTAATTTTTTTTCATCTCAAGCACATTGCAAATTTCATTTTGTGAAATTCTGAAGAAGAAAGTTGGCTTGAAAATTGTATCATTACAAAATGACCTTGGTCAGGCTACTATATATGTTATGTACCAGAATAGGGCACCAGATTTTTTCCAAAGGTGGGTTGAGTTGGTGTTATATTACCTACCCTTTGGCATGAGAGGAGTGAGATGTGTGAACCTTATCCTGGGAAAGATACTGCCTCATTTCTGGGATACTAGCTGATTGCTGGCCATGTTAACCACCTTTAAATGACCAGCCAATTCCCTTCATTCTTATTCCACTCTGTCCAAATAAAATTCTGCTTATAATTTGGCCTCCTTTTTAGAATGCCACGTTTATAAGTAGGATCTACTAAGCAGGTTTTCAGGACCCTTACCGAGGCCTGCTAGTCAAGTACATATGCCAATACTAGTGTCCAGACTTTTGTTTGAAGTCCATGATGTATTGATCATTAACAGTGATTTAAACAACCCTATTTATCATTTTAATTATGTTTTTTTTTGTACCATACTCTCTGAATCTGGTTAATAGGAATCTAATTTACAAAGAAGAAGATACCACAGCAGTCTTCTAAAAATGCAGGGTAGATTCTGATTTGGAAAATTAACTATGGGAAATAAAATAGTATATACCACTTAAAAAACAAAATGAACTGACATTGTAAACTCATTTATGACTTTGAACTATATAATAGTAATAAATGGCTTAAATTTAAAATATATTCACCACTTCGAAGTCTGTAATTAGAGAATTAGAAAATCTTAGAATTGCAAAATGTCTTTAGAGATCATATCATATTCTAAATCCTTCAATTATTTTTTTCCTCACATTTATACCACTCCATGAATACTTTCAAAGATCATATAAATTACCTCTTGGATATTTTTATGATTTTTTTTTTGTACCCTGCAATTATTCAAAAGACAATATTTGACTGATACTTATTTCCTAATCCCTCAAGAATAATGCAGGCAGCAAAATAATTAGAATTGCTTAACATTTATTTTGATTTTATAATGGAAGATAAGCATAAAAATATTAGAATAAGTCAGTGTTCACTATACAAATGTGTATATATATTTGTATATATAGACCACTTCTATCTCAAATATTCTTTATTAATAATTTATTGAACTTTAAATCTATGATATAGGCTTTAACAAAATTTTATATCAATTTCCATTTTGAAAGTATGAATATTACAGTGTGATTTGCCTCAGATGCTTCTTCTAGGGATGCTTTTACACAGGTCAACTTTGTATTAATATAGTAAAAAATAATTTTCTGTATGAAAGTTTGGAAAACAAAGAAACATATGTTAATCAAATATCAAAGAGTGATAATAAATAATTTTTAAAATATTAGAAAAATAGAAAATTATTTTAAAAAGGGATAACTTGAACAAAATATTCCTGTTTGATGGTATTTTATTACTTATTATCTAGAATTCAAAAATTGCTACTTTTATTTTGGGTATTTTCCTCCACATTTACTGATTTAGGGCAAAATTAGCATATTCAACTGTGGATTTTTTCCTATTAGGCATGTAAATTGCATATTCTTTAGCATGTTTGAATAGGTGGCGTTCTACATATTTTATTCAGGTAAAAAATAACTCTTAGCTCTTCTTCCCTTATCAATTTAGATTGAGAGGTTTGAAATTGTAACTCAGATCCAACTTAAATCCAAATCATAGAGTTATATAAGAAGATGCCATGCAGTAAGAACAGGGAAGGTGAAAACAGTTACTGGTAATCTGATGATGTTCCACTAAAGCAGTTAAGAGTATTTATAGAGTTACATTCTAAGACTAAATTCTTAGAATGTAAGAAACTATGGGAACTATTACATTGAAAAATTTTCAGATGTCCTACCTCCATGTTTTATTTTTAAAGAATAACGTATAAGGTAAATATAATTTTTAACTATTTCAGTACCAAAGTATATATGTAACAGGGAACCAATATGTAAGTTTTGGCTGAAATATTAAGTTGAATGATATTAGATACCAAAAGTGAGCAAAGAGATTATCACAAAGAAATTTCAAATTAAGTAAATTTTGTTTAGATGATTAACCCACATCAGGAGTGTAAAAAGATCAAACTTATGGAAATTAATAGAGTTTTTAGGAAAAAAATATTACTTTAGAGAATCCCACTACAGTACCCCACAGTCAGGGGATACAGAAATGAAAGGGAGGAAGTTAGATTATAGATTCTGGTATTGAATTAGAATTGGAATTAGAGGTACTAGTGTTGAACTCATGGTTTTCAACAGATAGATGAGAAAAACAACTGTAATGTGTGTGTGTGTGTGTGTGTGTGTGTGTGTGTGTGTGTGTGTGCTTTAGCTATGTCCTTTGAAAAAGTGAGAGCTGGGAACATAACTAGCACTGAAAACTTGGGCTCTAATTACATTCACCACTAAAAAAATCAAGGCTCCTTCAGAGCTGTTATATGTACTTATAATGATACAATAAATAAATCCATGAATAGGGAGAAAAGGGGGCTCTTTCTTACAGTAAAAGGACAAATCATAAATGTAAGTCAAATGTTGGAATTAGAAAACCGCCATATGGCAACTATGACACAATGATTAATTTTGGCATAAAATATAAACGGATGCATAAACTGTGGGAAAAAGTTCCATGAAAAATGAAAAATTGCATGATATCAGAATAGCTCCCCACAAAATGCACTTGCTAATCACAAAGGGGCAAACAGTTACTTTCCAGTGGAGAAACTTGGCTGACTTCAACAAATCATGCAATCAAAATTAGTTCGAAATTGTGCCATTTGCAGAGACGTGGATGGACCTAAAGACTGTCATACAGAGTGAAGTAAGTCAGAAAGAGAAAAACGAATACTGTATATTAACACATATATATGGAATCTAGAAAAATGGTACAGATGAACTTATTTTCAAAACATAAAGAGAGACACAGATGTAGAGAACAAACGTATGAACACCAAGGAGGGAAAGGGGGGTGGGATGAATTGGGAGATTGGGATTGACATACATACACTACTATGTATAAAACAGATAACTAATGAGAACCTACTGTATAGCACAGGGAACTCTACTCAGTGCTCTGTGGTGACTTAAATGGGAAGGAAATCCAAAAAGGAGGCGATATATGTATACGTATAGCTGATTCACTTTGCCGCACAGCAGAAACTAACACAAAGTTGTAAAGCAACTATACTCCAATAAAAATTTAAAAAAAAATTAGTTCATCACTAATGTGACAACTCAAAATTTTGTACCACTTGAAAGGATGCAACGGTATTCTTGACCAAAAAAAAATGTATAATCTGTATCTAATTAGGATAAACATTAGATAGAACAAAACTTGCCAGTAACTTTAAAAGTCACAACATTGTAAAAATCAAAGAAAGTCTTAGGATTTTTTTTTTCATGTTGAACAAGTCAACATGAAAATTATATGGAACTCACTATCCTCTATTGTTTAGAAGCAAGCCACATACCTCACTCACACTCAATTGGAGGAGGTCACACAATTGCATAAGAACCATGAGACTGAGGTCATGCGGGACCTCCTGTGTGTCTACCTGCCACACTAACCTTTGATTCTTGCATCTTTGTTCCCCTTTATATACCCTTATTTTCTTGATGGAGCACATATTTGTAATATGTAATATTACATGTTTGCAAAATGACAAAAATGTCCTTGGAAACTCTTGGAGGAAAATTTGTTTCCAAAAAAAATTTCATTTTGCTTGTATATAGCTGCAGAGGCTATGTATTTCTAGGATCACTGGAGACTGCAGCTTTTTATTGGGGCAGCTATTTGGGGCTCTATTATGAATTATGCCTGGAAATTCAGTTTACAGCCTATTTCAGTAGGTCTTCCAGTAATTTGATATGTTTTCTTTAATAATTTTCTTCATGCTTAACTTAGAGTGGATTTTGCTGTCTTCAGCTAAACTCCCTGAACAATACTTTACCCCATACCTAGCAAAATGGATTTATCTGGATGCTTTTTATTACATTTTTCTTTAATTATCCTAACTTAAACTTCCAGTACAATGTTTATAGGAGTGGCAAGAGAGGGAATTCTGTCTTATTCCAGATGGTAGGAGGAAAGTATTCAGTCTTACTCCATTAAGTATGATGTTGTCTATGTGTTTATTGCATTCATAATTGCTCTATTTCTTCTTGAGGTACTTGTGGTAGTTTGTGTTTTCTAAGAATTGTCTAATTTGTGGTAGACAGTTGTTTTTAGTATCTCTTTGTAATCTTTTTTAAATCTCTGTAAAGTAGGTTGTAATTTTCTCTCTAACTGCTGACTTTTGTAATTCAATCTTCCCTATTTTTCCATTGAAATCTTTCAATTTTGAAAGCTTTTACATTTTGTTGATCTTTTCTAAAACAACCCAGCTTTTGATTAAAATGAATTCATTTTAAAATTTAAGTATTATGTGTTTATACATAACACCTGATCCATTGGGTAGAAAATAAACCAAAAATTTTTTCTGAGAAAATTTAGGATTATAATTTTCTAAAACGTAAACACATTCTTTGGTATATATTTGCAAACGGGCAAAGACACTATTAAGTTTTATTTTTCCCATCACATTAATTACTTTCACATAAAAGTCACAATAGATTAAATGATGCTCCCATTGTCCCAAAAGTGCTTACTTGTTCATAAATTTTCTGTTAACATGGCAAATTGTTATTTTCAGTCTTAGACAAAATGAGAGTCAACATAACCTGAAAAACATGTGGTGCAGATTGCAATAACTGAATAAATGCAAATAAATTTCTGATAGTCTTATGATCATATATATATATATATATATATATATATATGATCTTAGGAAAACCTTCATTACATTAAATTTTGTTTAAACATAAATACATGACATGTGATTACCTCAAGGTTTCTACTATTCTATCAGAAAAATAAACTAAATATTTTTACAAAGTAGTCTTTTTTTTCATTATTTTTTAAAGAAAAGTTGTAATTTTACATGTGTGCTTTTACTTAATATTTTACTTATTCCATTAGAACTTTACAATTTGTAATTCTGGATTAATAATTCACTTGAAACTAAGTTTAGAAGTAGTGAGGTATAAATAATAAATGAATGGATGTTAGTGGATAAATTACAAATATTGAACAAAAATAGTGAATGGTTAACTGTATAGCCACAATTTCAACACTCCTCTCAGGTGAGAAATTTACAGAGTGCCAAAGTAATGATATGCTGTAACATGCCATAAAATATATTTGTTCAATTACAACCTGGAATGGAAAAAAATGAAGTGAATTATCCCCACCTTGGTGGAAATAAACAATGGAAAAACTGCTGAAAGACAGTAGATGATTTTAAATCATTAATGAATGCGGCGGAGTTTGCAAATAGAACATTTCAATTTGGATGAATCACTGCTCTGAAATGCCAAAACTCTTTTATCCAAACACCAAATGTATTACTTTAGAAATGCCTTCCCTGGTTGATGTTGCAGTCCAGGGGAGAAAACTTAAATTATTGATTAGATTACTATGAGGCTGTCATTTACAGTAGTATCAACTACAGGTAAGCTGTAGTGCTGCAGTGGGAGAGCTTCAAATCTCATCTTTAATGCTGTCAGAACAGAGTGCACTTAGGATTCTCACTGCACTCAACCTCAAAGATTGATGAGCTTCCAACCCAAATGCAGCATTTTGCTTTGAGTATCATGAGAAATGAATCAAGCAGTCAACATCGTTTACCTGGTGTGGCATTGGCACTGATCCACAGGTGAATAATTGGACCCACTGAAGTGAAAACATAGCAAGAAACAGACCTTTTAAGTTTTCAACATGTGAGTATGAGTCCACTACCTGGAGGAGAAAAATAATTTCAAAAATGTTTTTAGAATTAAATTTTTTATTTTTTGAATAAATATAAGTTTGTGGTCTAGTAATATTTGTATAAATCTATACTATGCTTTAATTAAAAATGGTTGAAAATAAAATAAAACAGTACACTTTGGTGAGAATAAGACAAAAAATGTGTATTCCTGTCATTCTAGCAGGTGATGAATGTGCCAATTAACTGGATTGCAGGGGGGATCCTTTCACTATAAATATATATATCAAATCACCACAATGTACTCTTTAAATATCTTTCAATTTTATATGTCAATTATACCTCAATAAAGCTGAAATTTAACAAAAAATTACAAGAGGGTTAATTATATGTTCTGTTGATATAACAGCTTCCTAAGCATAAAATATAATTAACCAGGTGAATTAATTATGCAAATATTTCTAACAACAGATATAGTTATTATAGTGGCTTTTACTACCAACTTGCCAAGAAGAATTAATAATATGAATTTTACATTCCAAGAGAAATGAGAAATAGTTTGGCTCAACTGAGTGTATATGTGATTTAATAATCATTACAAAAGATTGATTGATATTTCAGTCTTGGTGTTGAAAATGGGAATTCAATGACAGTGTTAGTTTATGGTTTGAGCTTTGTGAGTCGTTGATACTGATGAAAATTTAATTTATTTTTGAGACATTATTTCGTTGTGAAAACTTGATTATAAAAATCTTCTTTTTTCAGGCTGTACTCAAAGCTGAATCTGAAGGCAAATGAAGTGTATTTAAATGTGTATAGATAAAAGTATTCCTAAGTCTATGTTAGAGTTCCATGTAAAGAAATAACAATAAACTAATTTAGATTCTGTATACTCTCTGACATTCTGCAAGTATTTTAAAAATTATAGAAAGATCATTGTTTGTGGGGTATTGATAGTGCTACAAGTTCTTTGGTATTTTTTTCCATTGAGCAGTGGTGTTTATTTCCTCTCTTTTGAATGTAAACTGGCCACTGACTGCTCTGACCAGTAGAGTGTGGCAGTATGACTCTCTGCCTGTCCTGGGGCTAGCATTTAAGAGGACTAGCAATTTCTGCCTTGGAATCTTGGAGTCTTAAGTACACAGGTAAAATGTCTGATAACCCTAAAGGACAGATGGCAGGGGATGCTCTGGTTAGAAAGGAGAGGAAGGCCCAGCTGAGCCCACCCTTCTGGTCATCCTGCAAAGGTCCTGGGCTTATGAATCATATCATCTTGGACATTCCTGACCAGAGATGCTGCCAGCTGAACATTACCTAGAATCCTAGTTTACCCCAGGGGGAACTGAACAATCACACAGTTGAAATTCTGACACACAAAATCTTCAAACATAGCAATACAGTATCGTTTAATTCACCAATTTGTATGATAGGTTTTTACATAGTTCTAGATAACTGGAGTACTGTTTCACCTATCTTATGATATAAACTGATTTTCTACTTAGGATTTTATTCAGCTACATCTCCACAAAATATCACAAAGCATACTCAACATTACATAAATGTGCAAATTTGCAGACTTGAAGAAAAACAAAAACTCAAACACCTCCACAAAGTAAAACAAATTTTAGTTCAATATTGAATCCTATAGGTGCATGTGTCTAGTCACAGAGTGCTTTTGTGGTCAAGAGAGGGGAAAGTCCTTATTACTAAACCAAACGCTTTTTTAAACCTAGCTCAGAAGAATTCTCTACAATCTCAGCTGACTGAACTATAAAACAGTTACTTCAAACATACATTTTTTTTTTTTTTTTGGTGAAGGAAAGCATTTGGCAGAAGTTCAGCTAGCGATCAAATACTGCTCCTAGACAACCAGTTGACAAGATGAAATTTTCCTGTTAGCCAGAGACGAAATAAATATTGCAAAACTCAGAGTAAACCATATGATGCATGATATATTGGAACTAAAAATTGCCTCTTCTGTCTTTATAAAATATATCTCATTGGTTGACTTCAGAGCCTTCATTATTAGTGAGTAAAAGAAGTTTCTGTTTGGACTGGAGATAGAAAGCTTTTTCTTACAGATGTGTAACCAATGCAGAATGGCCATTTTGCTTCTATGACAAATTGTTCCCTGGACATAAGTGACATGTATTGTATTTGTTGGTTCACTCTGTGATACAAATTGAATCATCTTCTGCATCCTCAGTGTAGCTAGAGAGTTATTGGGATGGTGATTCAGACCTTGGCATTCAGAGCCTGACTGTTTGAGTTAGTATCTCAGCTACAATTTTTAGCTATGTGTCCTTAGAGAAGTTATTTAATTTTTCTGTGCCTCAGTTTTCTCCTCTGTAAAATACTTATCTTACTGTGTAAGGGTAGGGGGAGATAGAAGTGTATGATTTAGTACATGTTAAGTATTTGCAGAAGTGTTTGATACAAAGTCAGTACTCAGCAAATACTATCATTATCATCGTTATTATTTTCATGTATTTTCTATTCACAAAATATCATATTTTTCACTTAAATGCATCTGATAATGTCTCATTTTTTTAATGGCTAATTCTATCATTAATATATCCTGTGGATATATATCTGAGGTTTTTTTTTTTTTTTAATTTGAAAATATATATCCAGTATCACTTTTCAAATAATTTTCTTAATATAAATTCTTATAATTTGGATTTTGGTGTCAAAGGGCATGCATAGTTTAAATGACTTTGGTACACATGGAAAATACACCCTCTAGAAAATGTGCAATATTTATATTTTCAGCAATGTATGAGAATATTTCCCAGAGCAGTTTCTACAACTGGATAATAGCAGGCTTGCTATTCTTTTAATAGGAACAACTAACAACAGATACTTTATTTTTGCATGTAAAACCAGAAATTTGCAGTGAGACTGATGTATGTTTATTAAAGATTTGAATTTGCTGATTTTTGAACCAACAGATCATATATTTTTTCCCATTTTTCTCTTTGGGTTTTGGTAAATTTCCAATTATTTTTAAGTTAACCAATTGAATGTGCCCTCAAAATTTAAAAAAAACTTCCTATAAATGGAACAGCAGTTGATTGCATTTTAAGAATTCTACCATTTTTTATTTTTACCAACTTACATGGAAACCGATTTACATGCAACAGTTTGTGAGAATAAGAAGGTGTTAATATTATAGGTGAAAATTAAGCATATTAATACCAAAACATTTGTTATCTGTTATCAGAGTTTCCTCAAATAATATTTTCTAAATAACTGAGAGCTTTTCTCTCACCTACTAGAACCTTGAAAACTAGGAGGTGGCTGTGGTATCAACACTGTGCAGCCTTTTCCTTTTCTCCAGCCAACAGTCCTCTCAGGGTGCTGCTGCTACCTGGCGTCTTCTACTTCCCACCACTGCTTCCCTACATGTTCTTCTGAAAACTGTATTTCCCTGGATCAGTACAAGACACACCTGTATTAATCACTTGTGTGAGTCAAAGTAATGTTCTAACAATGAAAGTCAGATGAAATGGTCTGAATTTTTTTTCAGGAAGTCCCATTTATTTTATTTTAAAATGAACTTTGCACTTTAGCACAGATTTAGATTTAGAGAGTCATTACAAAAATAATGTAAGAGTTCCCATATACCACACACCCAGTTTCTCGAATTATTACCTGACATTAGTATGGTACATTGGTTCCAATTAAGTATTATTAATACAACCAAGTCACCAAGATTGATGCATTATTATTAAAGTCCATATTTTATTCAAATTTCCTTACTTTTTACCTGTTGTCCTTTTTCTGTTCCAAGATACCATATTATACTTAGCCATTGTGTCAACGGGGCTTTTCTTGGCTGTGACAGTGAACATTTTTAAATAATGTAGCAAATCTGGAAATCAGATTCTACTCCACACCAGGGCTTCTTTATTGTTGCTGCTTGTTATTGCTGTTTGTTTAGCTTCTTTTCTGAAATAATTATGTGATGTCTGTTTTATTTATCTTGTGTGGCTGTTGACAACCTTGCTGGTCAAGCTTAGTGGTCAGACTGAACACAGATCTCCTTAAATTCCTGACACTAACAAGTGTCTCAGTCTTTGCTGGGTGATTCAACATGCATGTTGGTACCCACCTTCGACGCTCATGGGGCAGTGTTCCACTACACCTTCGTCTTCACCTTCTACTTGCACAGAGCTTCCAGGTTGGGTTAAGGTAAGAGCTTAGGGCTTCTCAGTTCTTCCCTGTGCATGGACACAAGTTTGCGTATAGGCACAGCCCTAATTGTTCATGTGGTATCTTAGATTTCCAGGAATATGTTAGAGCCTTTCAAAGTCCTCTATGGACATCTTTTTTTAGCGTTCACTGTAAGCTTTTTCTTTAACCTTTTGTTTTCCCAAACCATTATTCACCTCCCCAGGCAGTCACAATATTAAACTGTTGCCTCTGATTGTTCTTGAAAACCCACCCCCGGAAAAGTTTGTTCTCCTTAGATAAGCTTTGAGTCAAATATAATAATGACAACTTTGTAAGTGGTGTCTGGGAAACCACCAGACAGCTCAAACAATGGCAGTGCTCATATAAAGAATCTCGGCCCCAACCCTACTCTCTTCTTCCAGTGGCTGCCAGGCTGCTGATTTTCACCATGTTTACAGGTGGTTGTTTTTCAAGGTTACTGTAGAGAGGGAACAGGGAATGAAAATAAGGACTAGTAAAAACACCTCAAAGCTTGCTGTTGTTACCAAAATTCAGCCATTTTTAAAAAATAAGGGCCCCCTGAATTGCTGCAATGATTTAGTTAAGTTCTAGAGTTCTGAAAAAGTAGATTCTAACCAAAGCCTTGCCAGTGTTCTCATTGAGTTTAAGAAGGAGAGGATTTTTGAAGATCCTCCTTCTATCATTTTCAATTACATCATCTGTCTTGATTTTTAAAGCTAAGTAAGCTTGGTATTGGTGAAGCCTCTTTCAGCTTGTTTGTTCATCTGTAAATCTGAACTCTATACAACCGAAGCTGGTGGGAAACAGTGGGCACTGCAGTCACAGACTCTGTAAGAGCTCCACGTCTCTACCTAGTCGTCAGTATAGCTTTTTGCTTCCATCATCCTTTCCCTCTTATCCTTATCTCCCGCTGTACCTCAGTCCAGTGATAGTCTTTTTTTGGATCGCTATAGCTTTCTATAGACCTGAACTCTCTAGGAAAAAGTTATTTCATTGAATGTCCTGATTTCCAGAAATATTCTTCCTTGTTCCCCTTTTGTAATAGCGACTTAATTTCCTCCAAAATAATCAGAATCAATTACCCTTTGGACCAACCCCCTAGGACTCCATGTTACCAGTTAAATTATCTTGTTTTTCCAAGCCCTTGTCCAGTCATCTGTACCATCGATCACTGACCTTGTGTTAAGACCCAAACCTCAGGCCACATTCTCTTCCACACCGTGTGAACAGCATAGTGTATTATTTGAAACACAGGTGTTTCTGTCCTTTGGGAGGATTTCGCCTCTCCCATGTCTTCAGTCACCCCTCCGTAGGGCTCGGAAAACATAAGTGTTCACATGTATACGGTGCAGCAGGCTTAGCCAACCCAAACATCATCCAGACCCATGCATTTTGTTTTTTCTCTCTCCTCTGTTGTCTGATTGTGGAGACTTCATCATGAAGCTTGAGACAGGAACTGAAGGAAATGCAGGCAATCAGGTTCATGTATACCATTCCCATTTAAAAATAGATTCCTACTGTATGTGTCCAAATCCATGATGTGGCAGATACTATATTAACAAGTTCATGATGAGCAGTTAAAGTCTCTGGGGTTTCAAGAATTAGACATTAGTTCCTATGATGTCTTAGTATCAAGCCATGAACTGCTTTTCAAAATAGATCAATGCAATGTAGCCCTATGTGGTATATATTGTCTCTAAAATTCAAAGAGGCGCGCTAAGAGTTGCGCCATATAACTTTGCGGTGGGTAGTACAAGTTATAGGAATGCATCTTTCAATTTAGAGGAAAAATTCAATATGCCTGTTCCAGTAATTTATTGTTGCATAAACAGCCGCCTCAAGACCTCATGACTTAAAGGAGCAAAAGTAAGTTATTTTGCTTATGAATATGCAATCTAGATAAAACTCAAAGGGTGTAGAGAGTGGCTTATCACTAACCCACATAGTATGAGATGGAGTGGCTCAACTGGGGCAGAAGGAACCACTTTGAAGATGGTTCACACATATTACAGGCAGGTTGGTGCTGGCTAGAGCTGGGAACTCAGACATGACCCCTCAAGGGGTTGCTTGGGCTTCCTCAAAAAAATGGGGATTGCCAAAAAAAAAAAAAAAAAACATTAAATTTGGGAATTCCGTGGTGGTCCAGTGGTTAGGACCACGCTCTCACTGCCAAGGGCCCGGGTTCAATCCCTGGTTGGGGAACTAAGATCCCACAAGCTGCACAGCACGGCCAAAAAAACCAGAAAGTCCACTAAAAAATGGGGACTGCCCACCAGATAGAATTTCTCTCCTCCATATATTATCTTAGTATGACCAACCTATTTCATTCCCGGTTACCCAGTGATTAGTTAGACATATTTACAGATCTTTGAATAATACAACACTCCTACTAAGAGTCTCTTTCTGTGATTTATTGTGATAATTGCACCAAGATTTTTTCTGATGGTTAATTACTGCCACTTTGCCTCTACATCTCCTGAATCCCATTATTTCCATGGAAATCAGGGAAAAAATTTAATTGCAGCATCCATCACCATTAACTTGAATCTACAAAGGACAAGCACCATAAATTATTTGAAGGATACTAGTGTCTTCTCACTAATCAACTTTTAATGTCTTACTTCAAGAACCGACTCCAGATCTTCCTGGGTGGTATGGGTAAGAAGTGACTGAACAAACTTTAAAAAAAGATCCATTATTATATGATCATTCCCAAAGACTTTAAAACCATAGTTTGGAGGGAAGTTCTGGCATTTCAACTTAATGAATAGTCATTTTTAGGTCCAGGCTTTAATTAGCCAACTTAGTAGACTGTAAACAACACTTCCAGCTCCTTCAGCCATCACATGAAATCCTCAATCCAAAGTGATGTTAACTGTAAGAGCATTTGGCCCAATTCACCGTTATGTTTTATTCTCCTGGACCTAACACCGTGGGAATTCCCAGACTTCTACCAATAAAGGAAAAGGAGAACCTGAAATACTTTTAGTGATAAGCAAGCTATATGCTCACATAAAAAGACTTTTACTTTGCCATCTGAATTTTGTGTGTTTAGTTTTTATAGGTCTGGAAGCAATGAGGGATCCTGAGGTTTAGTCTCAAGAAGAGTTTTAAGGATCAGTCAGTATTTATTTTTAATTATGTTTACTATTTTATTATTTTTTTATTTTTTGGCTGCGCTGCTTAGCTCCTCGACCAGGAGTCTAACCCGTGCCCCCTGCAGTGAAAGATTGGAGTCCTAACAACTGGACTGCCAGGGAATTCCCTCAGTAGTTTATTTTTTAATGCATGTGAAGGCTAATTACCTTGGAAAGAAAGGCATTGAGCTTTCTGCAAAACAAGGGAGTTTCAGGAGAATTTAATTATTCAGATTTCTCAACCTCTATTATGTATGTCTAAATATCCCAATCTTGTATCTCAAGGTTCTACTCTTTCCCCTTTAGTACCTTTTCCTTAGCCTAAGAGACTTGTTAATATAGAACATTTAATGAAATTACAACTCTGCAATCCATAAAATCAAGCTCTGGGCTTGATTATTAGTCATGTCTACCCGGAGGGAAATAGAATTTGGTCAGGTGAAATTTCTAAAACTGAAAAAAAATGACTGAGTTTTACCACAAATCCCTTGAATTCATTTTAGGTACCTTGAGAAAGAAATTTCTCTGCCCCAACTATATAACTGGTTTATATTTATAAAAGTGATGTGTCAAGTGTATAAAAACAATCTATACCTAATAATGAATTTTGTATAATAGAGCCAGATGATAATAACTTCTGTGAAAATATTCCATTTTAAAATTTTTAAAAAAATTTTGAATAATGTAGAATTCTAAGACTTTGGTTGTTTATTTGCTATCCTTTTAAACAATTATGGTCTAGCTTATTTGGAAAACATTTGCCATTCTTGGGTAAGAATGACTGTTCAAATGAAGGAAGATGGCTGCTTCTTTTCAGAAATAGCAACTTTTTTGGTAAATCATTTATGTACAGTAAACTTCACCTATTTAAAGTGCACAGTTTAATGGATTTTGACATCTTTGTACACCCATGACATCACTACCACAACCAAGAGGTGAAAAAAAACCAACCCAAAAATTTGCTACGTCTCTTTGCACTTCATCCCATCCGGTACCCCTGCTCCAGGAAACCTGGATCTACTTGATTCACTAAAGATGTGTTTACATTCCATAGCATTTTATGGAAATAGAATCACATGTTAGCTTCTTTGAGCATAATAATTTTGAAATGTATTCATGTTCTTACATAGATGCAGTAGTTTATTCCTTTTTATTGTTGAGTAGCCTTCCATTGTATGGCTATACAACATTTTGTTTATCCATTCACCTGCTGATAAACATTTGGCTTCTTTCCAGTTTGAGACTATTAGAAATGCAGCTGCTATGAATATTCATGTGCAGATTTGTGTATGAAAATGAATAAAATGACTGGTAGCATAGTTACTTCTCAGTTGGGAGAAATAAACTCTGTAAGATATTTTCTCTGATTTACAAAGCACTTAAAAATTTTTTTTTAAGGTGCATATTTTTTTAACCTCTTTATTGGAATATAATTGCTTTATAATGGTGTGTTAGTTTCTGCTTTATAACAAAGTGAATCAGCTATACATATGCATATATCTTCATATCTCCTCCCTCTTGCATCTCCCTCCCACCGTCCCTATCCCACCCCTCTAGGTGGTCACAAAGCACTGAGCTGATCTCCCTGTGCTATGCAGCTGCTTCCCACTAGCTATCTATTTTACATTTGGTAGTATATATAAGTCCATGCCACTGTCTCACTTTGTCCCAGCTTACCCTTCCCCCTCCCCGTGTATTCAAGTCCATTCTCTACGTCTGCATCTACAAAGCACTTTTTTAAAAAACCCCAATCAGTGTTTTCCAATGTGCTGTCCTGGGCCATAGACATTAGACTTATCCCGTTAGTTATTGAAAAATCTTGGATTAAAAATCAAACCCAATAAGCAGAATTATGATTGGAACTTGTAGAAGAATCTGCACTTTAAAAACCTTTCAAGTGAATCTAACTTACCCTAAAACTTTAGAACTATTAATAGAGACATTCTAAATCTTACTGTTAAATCATGTTGATCAGCACACAGCAGCACAAGTGGCTTGTTCCTACATAGAGCTGCTTTCTAGAAATACATTTTGTAGTTGTGCAATTGAACTCATTTAGCAATATTATAACTATACATTGAAAACTTTATTGTGTTTACTGTAAGAATGTTGTTGAACATGTCATATAAAATTACAAGAATCATTTAATTTATTAAGGGAGTTTCCAGGATTAACTTTCTCAGATGTCAGTAAGAGATAAAAATTTTACTTTTCTGAAAATAAAAAACCCCTGCAATATGTAATTTATACATACAACTGAAATTACTTATATACAAGAAAAAATTAATCACACATAAACTGTCAGCAGAGGGAAGTCTTATGAATTTCAAAAAATGGAGAAACTCAATGAAAAGAGAAACGTGTAAGAATTTGTTGTTTTATTTTCCTCTCCCTCGGCAAGCTGATTTGCTGAAAACTATCAAAGAGGAGCAGTTTTCCTTGGAGCAAAATGACTCAGTTATAAGGGAAAGTAATTTCAGTTATTTATAGGTTTCACAGAAACCTTGTGAATTCTATACTGTCTTGTTTTTCTCTGGGTAATGGTGTTGTTTTTCCTTCTGCTGGCATCTTCACCTCACTTAAGCCAGAACTGCACCATTTCCCCTGTTAGAATTTCTTAGTGGACTGGTGTATTAATTTTATAAACAAGTTATGAATTTTGAAACTTGTTCATATAACTAACATACCAGTTACAAGTTTTGAAAGTTGTAACTGAGCATAATTCTCTTTGTGCTTTCGCTGCCAGAAAGCTACAAGCTAATTTTGTCATTCAAATTAGAAAACTGCACCGAATTTATTGCACACATTTCTATTTTCAGGCTCTTACAAGTTTAATAGTACTCTATTGTTTCCATCCTGCCAATCTCTATGTTCCTATACTAGACGTATTTTGTAGTCCACCACAAATTCTTTTGGAAAAATGGGAAACATTTTTTAAATGTTTGTTAACTCAAAATTTATAATTTATTAGTATTTTCTCTCTAATGGGCTTTTCCTTCAACAAGGTGCATATATGACAGTAAATATCTTGGCCTTACATGCTTAATTCTGTGTGCCTGACATAAATGAGATAAAGATATCGAAGAATTCTCTGCTTTTTAAATAATAAAAACATCACTGAAATAGAGAAGCATAGGAAACGTCAAAATGTAGATCATTCTTATAGAGAAAACATTCTAAAATTAAACAGAATATACCGTACAAACAATAATTTTGAAATTTTCAATAAATCCTTAGTGCTATCCACTTATTCCAAGCCCAGTCTTAAGAAAAGCTTTGATTAAAATTTTCCCAACTTACTTTGAAATCTAATATGTAATCAAAATTCATCCTGAAGGCCTACAATTTGCTTTGAAGATTCCAGAGAGCTTGCCAAAACATTCTTATAACTCCTCTTGTGCACTAGTTATAAATATTTCAATTTAAAGAATAACACATCTCTTCTTTCAGTGTTTGGTACTGAAGTATTTCCCTGCATGTCTTTTGGAATCTCTCTCTCTCTCTTTCTCTCTCTCTCGGTACCTGAAGCAGAAAAAGAAAGTACATAGAAAGCATCCTTTTGTTGACAGAATAAGATCATTTTTTATTTATATCTCTCAGCCAAAGGACAGGATTGTGTATTATAGTGCTTACTACATTCAGAAAGAAGAGGTTTTTTTTGCCAAAAACTGAAAATATTTTATATAACCATTTGTCTCTGGTTAATCTATATTCCTGCTAAGCAAAAGGAGGATAATTAGATCCCACTGTTTTTAAGGGAATGAGATCTATAAACATAATTCATTTCTGGTCTGCCAACCATAGATTCATGTTAACACCCTAATATATGTATATATCTTTTACAACATCCTAGATAGACTGTCCTAAAAGCTTATGGTAGAACACCTTAAAGCTGCTTTTTGAGAGCCCCTGGTAAACTCACTACTTCATGAGGTTACCCATTCTCGTGTCTGGTTTCAAAGGCAAATTGTGCATTTCTATTTTTCACATGCTACGAAAAGGTCTAACAATGACTAATAAGGCAGAATTATCATTTGCAGTGTATTTCAAAGAGCTTTCCAAATTGGTCACCAAATGAAATCGGACATATTATTTCATTTAGATTTTCAGATGGGATTTGAATTATTCCCTTTATTATTCAATGTATGAACTGCATTTATTTCCAAGGGGACAATTGCAATGCAAATATGCGCTTCATCTTCCTTTTAGTGCCATCTTATGTGACATTAATTGATGTGATTTTAGTCATATTTAAAGTCATATTTAAAGTTTTTTAAATCAATTTTGAAAAAAATTAAATGTCTTAATTGTGATTACTAGTCTTTAATTGCATCCCCAGACAAGATACTGAAATGCATATAATTTTTAATAACTTTGGAGAGACAAGAGATAGTTTCCACAGTAATGTAATATTCATGGTAGATAAAGGATAAATGCATTACAAAATTATTTCATTGACAAATGTTTTTCATTAATAACTTACAGACTTGAGTCAAACCTGGATCTATTCATTCTGTCTTTAATTATTAGACATCACTTAGCATATGCATATTTATGTATTTATGTAGATGTACAAATACACATATATACATATATGCATACATACATATGCAACAATAATAAACACTTCACATATCAATTAAAGCTAAATTTTTAAAACAATTGAATTGAGTGGGTAGAAATTTAACTAACATTTTCCAGTATTATATCATTGTTGATTCTATCCCTGTTAGAATGCCATGTTTTTCAAAGCATGTTAAATTGTGTGAAGCTACATTAAAATGTTGTAATTTATCAAAATACATCACGGTTTTATTCTGCATATTTGAGTTGTAGAGCAATTACTACTGATGTCTTAAAACCATTAGCTATTTTTCTTTTTCACATTCGCTATTCCTAAATTGAAGTCAACTTTTAAAATGTTAATCTGTTATCTAATAAAGCATGTATTTAATTATAAAACAGTATTCAGATATTAAATAAAATTTGCAGATTATTTCTCATGCTAACATTATCTGTAATATCATATAAAATGCTTTCTTTCAAATATGTAGCACACTATACTTTTTATTATATGAGTTAATCAGGCAACAAAACAATAAAGGTAATTTTGTAGCTTTATATACTATTAAGTTGACAAATTATTTTTATGACAAAAACAGGAAAAATTCATATTTTAAGGAACACTCACATTCTAAAAGGACAAAATGCTCAAATATTAACTACATGAGTTTTCCTGGGCTGCTATAACAAAGTACCACAGATTAGGTAGCTTACAAACAAAAATTTATTTCCTCACAGTTTTGGAAGCTGGGAAGTCCAAGATAAAAGTGTCAGCAAGATTGCTTTCTTCTGAGACCTCTGTCCATGGCTTGTCGATGGCATTAATCCCGTGAGTCTTCACATGGTCTACCCTCCGTACCCGTCTGTGTCCTAATTTCCTTTTCTTATAAGGACACCAGTCAAATCAGATTACCGTCCACCCTAATAAACTTATTTCAACATAGCTGCCTCCTTAAGGAACCTATCTCCAAATACAGTTACATTATGTGGTACTGGGGGTTAGAGTTTCAACATATATTAATATTTGGGGAACATAATTCAGCCCATAACATTAACAATGAGACTCATATACTGATCCAAAGTAGGTTTATGCACAGGCTTAATTATTTATTTATTTATTTTCTGATTTATTTATTTATTTTTTAACTTTTTATTTTATATTGGAGTATAGTTGATTAACAATGTTGTGTTAGTTTTAGGTGTACAACAAAGTGACTCAGTTATACATATACATGTATCTATTCTTTTTCAAATTCTTTTCCCAATTAGGTTGTTACAGAATATTGAGCAGAGTTCCCTGTGCTATACAGTAGGCCCTTGTTGGTTATCCATTTGAAATATAACAGTGTGTACATGTCAATCCCAAACTCCCTAACTACCCCTCCCCCCCACTCTTCCCCCCAGTAACCATAAGTTTGTTCTCTAAGTCTGTGAGTCTGTTTCTGTTTTGTAAATAAGTTCATTTGTATCCCTTTTTTTTAGATTCCACATATAAGCAATATCATAGGATACTTCTCTTTCTCTGTCTGACTTACTTCACTCAGTATGACAATCTCTAGGTCCATCCATGTTGCTGCAAATGGCATTGTTTCATTCTTTTTAATGGCTGAGTAAAATTCCATTGTATATATGTACCACATCTTCTTTATCCGTTCCTCTATGGATGGACATTTAGGGTGCTTCCATATCTTGGCCATTGTAAACAGTGCTGAAATGAACATTGGAGTGCATGTATCCTTTCAGACCATGTTTTTCTCCGGGTATATGCCCAGGAGTGGGATTGCAGGATCGTATGGTAGCTCTGTTTTTAGTTTCTTAAGGAACCTCCATACTGTTCCTCATAGTGGAGCACCAATTTGCATTCCCACCAACAGTGCAAGAGGGTTCCCTTCTCTCCACACCCTCTCCAGCATTTATTGTTTGTGGATTTTTTGATGATAGCCATTCTGACTGGTGTGATATAGATCAATGGAACAGGATAAAAAGCCCAGAAATAAACCCATGTACCTAATGTCAATTAATCTACGACAAAGGAAGCAAGACTATACAATGGAGGAAAGAGTCTCATAATAAATGGTGCTGGGAAAACTGGACAGCTACATGTAAAAGAATGAAATCAGAGCATTCTCTAACACCATACACAAAAATAAACTCAAAATGGAATAAAGACCAAAATGTGAGACCGGACACTATAAAACTCTTTGAGGAAAACATTGGCAGAATACTCTCTGGCATAAATCGCAGCAATGTCTTTTTCGATCTGCTTCCCCGCGTAATGAAAAGAAAAACAAAAATAAACAAATGGGGCCTAATTAAACTCAAAAGCTTTTGCACAGCAAAGGAAACCATAAACAAAACAAAAAGACAACCCACAGAATGGGAGAAAATATTTGCAAATGATGTGACTGACAAGGGATTAGTCACCAAAATTTACAAACAGCACATGTGGCTTAATATCATCAAAACAAACAACCTGATCAAAAAATGGGCAGAAGATCTAAATAGACATTTCTCCAAAGAAGACATACAGATGGGCAAGGGGCACGTGAAAAGATGTTCAGCATCGCTAATTATTAGAGAAATGCAAATCAAAACTGCAGGCTTAATTTTTAATCACTTTTTCAATACAGCCTATGAGCACTGATTTTCCTGATTTGACTTTTGCTCATCTCTTCTTAGTAGATCAAAGAGTAGTAAAACTCTTCAATAGTTTATTTGATGAAATTCCTGGTTCCAGAGTGAGATATCTGGGATAGTTAGTGGGCAAATTAAATCACCTAATAGCTGAAAAATTGTATTTTAGTTACCTCTTAAAGTATCAAGTTCTTATGGTCCCATTATTATATTGTTCTTTTATCTTTTACTTCTTATGAATTATAAATACCTATATATATAGTGTGTATATCTATAATGCATATATATACATATTAATGCACATCATTATATATGTATAATGTATACATGAACATATGATTATGCATATCTTGCATGCATATGTATATATGTATAATGTGTAAATTACCACTAGGACATAATTCTACTTTGCTTTTCTTACTAAGAATTTTTTAAAACAAAGCAATATACGTATTTCTTTTTTTTAAATTTAATTTTATTTTTGGCTGTGTTGGGTCTTCATTTCTGTTTGAGGGCTTTCTCCAGTTGTGGCGAGCGGGGGCCACCCTTCATCGCGGTGCGCGGGCCTCTCACTATCGCGGCCTCTCTTGTTGCGGAGCACAGGCTCCAGACGCGCAGGCTCAGTAATTGTGGCTCACGGGCTCAGTTGCTCCGCGGCATGTGGGATCTTCCCAGACCAGGGCTCGAACCCGTGTCCCCTGCATTGGCAGGCAGATTCTCAACCACTGAGCCACCAGGGAAGCCCCAATATATGTATTTCTAAAATGAGGTGCTATATTCATTAGAACATATTAGAGCAAAATATCACAAAAATGAATGCACTTTTTATTTTGAATACATAGCAAAGTACTTGAGATTAGTCGATACTTCATAAACACTTAATATATGGCTATGTATTACATGGATAAATCACTAAATGAAGTAATAGAGAACCATTATTTTCCAATAGGAAAAAAATGCTCTCTGGATCCTGAAGTGAGGAGACAGAGAAAAAGCCCATAGCCTTACCTAGCAAATCTTTCAGATTTCGGTGTTTATAGCAGTGACAGAATTAAGCTAAGCTATCTTTATAAATAAAAGAACTAAATTAGGGAAAAGTAGTTGTTATTCACATAACCTTATGTTAAGCCAGCACTTATTTCCCTAGAAGTTACTTTTTTGCCCTTAGAGACATGTCAAATGATTATTTGATAAAATCAACACATTTCTATAGATATTGGTGAGTGGGATAGGGTAGAATACAAAAAAGACCTGTTCGACAGAGTTGAAAAGTAGAGAAGATAAAAACATAACTGTGCCAAAGGGTGAAGTGAAATAAAGCAAAGATCATGGGCTAAAACACAGGAGTTTTATTACTTAATATGCCATGTTTTCTAACAATCACAAAGTATGAGGGAAGATAGAACCCCAGGGCCAAAAAAGGTTCAGATTTGCTGAGAATAGCAAATTATATTTTTCTTAACTTTCCTATATCTCATTAGCCTCATGAGTAAAATAAATCAAACATTCCTTTCACAGAGTGTTCTGAGGTTTATTCCTGACAATGTGTATAAAATGCCGAGGACATTTTAGATATTCAGTGAAGCTAAGTTTTATCTTGGATAAGGTTTATAGAATTAAGGAATATTCAGAACAATTCTAAAATAATTGAGCCAAATATAAATATTACATGAATATTTAAATAGGAAATCCCAGTGGAAGGGTAATTCTTCAATGGATGGATGATGGTAGAATAAAAAGGACACTTCACTTTTCTCTATGTGTATAATTTGGACAACAGTCATAAAAATAACACCAAACACTGCTTTTATTCTCAGTGGATATAAATACTTATTTTTTGAAGATTGTCAGATAATCACCTGTGTTAAAACAAAGGTTAACTGTCAAATGAGATTCACAGACATTATCACACCAAACTTCACTGATGACTCAAATGAAACAGGTAAACAACAAACACAGAGGAAATTTTCTTTCTCTGGAGGAATTAAAAATGTCTGATGCAACTTCTAAGAATGTCTCTTATGCCCCATTGAAACAGACCGTGATTTCCTATTAATGTAAGACTTTTTTAAGCAACTGTACACAAGAAAAGAAGCTGTTTTGATTTCAAAACTTCTTTTCTGTATACTCATTTCATTAAATAGAACATGCTTATATTACTGCGCTCCAGTCTCCGGTCAGCCATGCCTCATAAATCCATAACTTCTAGGTTTACATTAAACAATATATATGAATAAATATATTCTGCTAAAAGAATCTTTTAGATAGGAGCTTCCAGTACTTTCTAACAGTAAATGCCACTAACATTTTTATAAGGAGATCTAGTTAAGATTATTCGTCACCTCCATCTAACTAGTAAACAGGGAGTGTTACAGACCTACTGTGAAAACTCTCTTTCTATCAATGTTTCAACTGTAATAAAGCCAGTTCAATAAATGGTTATCAAGTCAGTCCAATGTGTCAAGCATCTTTGACTTTCCCTTACCCTATTCTAGCATTTCATGAAATTGCTAGGGAATGTTCAGGGAAATGTATACTTCTAGTAATTCATTTTATCCAACTTCAACTAGTCCTTCGTTTGTATTGAGTGATCCTATGTTGACACTTGATTCCATGTCTAAATGGCAACAGTGATTTTCTAATTTACAACTAAAATAGGTTTTTCTGAGTTGTTATTCTTCCCAACCTTGTTACTGAAAAAATTTTGTCTTGGTTTATTGCGGCTTAATGCACACCATGTTTGCCCTGCGACTAATTCTGTCTTAATGCCAGACTTCTACTTTTCACATCTTCCCATTCTGTGTTTTCAGGAGGTTTACTACTATTTGCTTCTTATGCCCTATAACCTCCCATCCTTACCCACCCCCAACACACTGGAGAAAGATTTACTAGCCGTGGATCATGATACAATCCCCAGTTCTATAATGTTTCATTATTATTGTCCCTGTGCAATTATTTAAAACTCAAAAACTTTATTCTCTCTCTTTCCTGGCCTCGTTTTCTAAAGGAGGTCCTTTCATTCACTTGGTTAGTTCTAGGAATCCAAGCACTGGTTCTCTCCCCATTCACTCACATTGCTTTGCAGTGCAGTGTAATAGAGGGAAGGCGGGCTTTGGAGTCAACATTTTCTTAGCTCATATGCCAGACCTTCCACTTATTACTATGTGACCTTTATCCTAAGATGTTCAATAACTGTCATTTCCCAACCTTCCGGAAACATTCCAGTGACCTGATCAAGACTCCACTTTCTCCCCATGTGCACTTAATAATATGCATATCTCTTAATGAGGTATTCATTACCTGCCTGGAATTATCTTTCTACCTTAATATTTTCTTACTTCTTTATATTTAACATAAACTTCAGCCATTTCGTTTTATTCACCTTTCCTGAAACACTCCTCACTTAAAACAATTAAGCTCTGCTTATATTTGCTCATTTTCAAAAAACAATTACATGAAGCTTTCCAAAAGAAGGTTTTGTTATTATTTCAGTTATTTCCATTAATCAAACCTTTTACAATGTAATAAACATAACACTTTTATGATAACTAGCCAAATAAGGTAAATATTTTTAATAAAGAGAAAACATTTTGTAATAAATTAATGCACTTTATTAAGCAGAAGAGATTGAAGTAAATGTTTCTTTCCCTTAAAACAAAGGTAATTACTTTAAGATGTTTTTTCATTGATATTCTCATTGGTGTTTTTATGAACAAAGATAATATTTTTCCATTGTCTTCAACTGTAAGTTTTCTAACACTTTCTAATAAGCCATTCTAATATTGTGTAAATATATATTGAGAGATATACATGTTGGTATTCGATCATCCTAGCTAGGTTTGATATTTTTAAACACATGTTCAAATTTTCTGAAAAGCAAATGTAGGCCCTCTATATTTACTTTGATTACTAAGACTGATGCTTTAAGAATTTGGTGCTGTACTACTAATAAAAATGTCATTTAATTACCTATTTTCTCAGTTATAAGGTTTTAAACAATAGCTCATGAAATTAGAGAAATCTTCCTTCTTTGTTCAAATCTGCTGATATTTGTAACTATTTCACTAATTGATTGTAAAATAGAGCAATTACATTCTCCAATAGCAAACCAAATTAAAACATGTTAGTAGTTTGTGAATAAATTATTTTCAATTCTGAAAAAAAAAAATAGCATTTTTGCCTGAAGTGCATACCAAATGATGCTGGATACTTTTTGTATTAATAGTGTCAAATAGATCATAGTTCATAAAAGCATTAGTGAGGTTTATGTTGAGCTTTCTCATTGTTCTTTGTTTGGTATTCTTACCTACAGCAAATTTTAAGAATGGTTTTCAATTGATTTTAAATAGAAACTTTTATTTGTTTACTATAAAATGAAATATTTGAAAGTAAGTAAACATAATGTTCATATTGAGGTTACTACATAACGTCTCACATAATGAATCATGTAAAATATTTTAAAATAGTTGACTTTTAATTCACAGTCTGGGAATTAACATATTAACAATATGCAATATACAAATGTAGGTTATATCAGAAAAATGCATATGATATGTTATTAATAATTATATAGATGTGCTTTATACTATGTTATATAGATTTGTCTTATATCATTATTGAAGAGAATATTGAACACATATATTCTATGATTATATTTTAAAATTAATATAAATATATGAGCTTATATTTAAAAGATTAGGATGTTCTAGTTATTGTTTGGTTGTACATATACTTTCTTATTTATTTCTGTGCTATATGGTAAGAGCTAACTTTACCTCTCTTTTTCAAAGGAGGAAAATCAGAGATAGGAAGTAAAAGAACTGACCCATGTTCCTGCAACAACAACAATAACAGAAAGTAAATTCCCACTTTTAACCCTAGGAATCTGATCCCAAAACCTATTATATAGGGAGACGTATAGATGGATACCAGAGATGTCATCTATAAACTAAACATGTCATTTTATAAATAAAATCTTGATGTGAAGAATAGCAAGTAAATTATCTAATGTTACTAAACAGTTATAGGACTAAAAACTACTTTTCCTTATTACTAGACCAATGGTAGATAAACTTTTAGAAAGATGGTTATTTCCGGAATAAGTTTCAATTTAAGATAAGGAACCCTGGGTTCCATTGGAATGAAGAAAAGTCCACCCCACACCAACCAGGACAATCCTAATGTGCAGAGAAGGTTGAGAGCTCTTGTTTTTGGGTCTTCACTTTTATTTTCCTCCTCAAACTTCTTTTCCATTTAAAAAACAAATTCCCTCTTCAGCACCAGTTTTCCATTTACTGCATCTTCCATAGTATTTAGATTCCTACCTCTTACCAGTGGTTTCTTGAAGTCAGCATGTTTTCTTTCAAGATTAACATTTTTCACACGGAATGTGGCTTCTTTCTGGGCACATTGTACTTGAAGCTTACTTGTAACCTTGGCTAGGACTCCCCTGCCCAGGCAAGTACTGAATGCTAGGATCATGGTCAGTACCCTCAATCTTTTACTCCACAAAGGTAATTTGCTCTACTACACAGGCAAAATCTTTACTAGCAAACTGAAATCAATCAAAGGGAAAACTATCCCCAAAGACATCTTCTAAGTTTTCTCTTCATCACCATTAGTCACATGGTCACCATGTTCTGATTCTCCATCTTCCCTCTGGCCATCTCGTCTCCACTCCCTTCCTCTTGACTTTCCTATTGGTCTGTTTGGAATCATCAGTATCCTGAACTTGCTCAACTGGCCTCACCCTTTTGCAATCCCAAGACATCTGCTATCTCTATCTCACCTTCCTTCCTTGCCTTTCAAATGAGCCATATCCATTGGCTTCCATGATCTAATGTGGCTACTTTGTCATCAATCACTCAAATATGTTGAACCTCTGTCTCAGTAACTCAAGACCTTCTCCAACAAGGGCTGACGTGATACAAGGTAATAGTGGCCATAGACAGTGGCTTCAGTGATGGGGCCAAGAGAAGAACAGCCAAGGAAATGGCACTCCAGGCTTTGGGTATTGACAGTGAAAATCACTTTGTAAGATGGTGAGAATTAATTATGCCTGGATCTACACTGCCACAGTTATTTTAGATGTACATGTGTATTGATGGAAAAGCTGGAAAATGTTCACTAGGTTATCAAGGTCTTTACCACCTATGCTAGACCTTTGCATAGACCTGTGAATTCACTTTAATTCCCACATGGACAATGTGTCAAAGAGGAATAGTCTATAGGAATTGATTAGAGACAGATATGTTCTGGCTTGACGTATCTCTACAATGTGGATGTTCCTAAATTAAGCCTACCATAAATTATATAACCAGTTGAGTCAAAAAACTTGCCAGGTAAATTATGATTTTGCTTCACCATGATTCTAAGTTTGTAGCTTATGAATATACACCTCCATCTGAAATTTGCTGTATTTACTGAAATATGGAGGTTGCATCAACCAGTGGAAAAAGAGCTAAATAAAGATCCAGAAGAACTTCATACATAAACTACAGTTGACCCTTGAATAATATCGAGGGGTTAGGGGTGCCAACCTCCCCCTCAGTGGAAAATCTACGTATAACTTACAGTTGTCCTCCATATACATGGTTCCCATTCTGGGATTCAACCAACCACACTGTAGTCCTATAGTATTTATTATTGAAAAAATCTGTGTATAAGTGGACCTGCACAGTTCAAACTGTGTTGTTCAAGGGTCATCTGCATTCTGATTCTAAGAATGACTTCACCTGTGCAATAAGAAATTGAAAACTATTGTGAATATTTTTCATACAGTAGTTATAAGGGATTCAAAGTGTTTTAGTATTTTTAATGAGCTTTATTAAATAATTTTAGTAATTATGTATGATAAACCTTATTATCAGTGTGCAGTCACCACACACGGTAGACTGTTGTGTTTTAAAAAAAGTTAATGAGCTTTGTTTCTATCAGGCTATATGAAAGGAAAGAAAGGAACTACATTTTGTTAAACGTTGCATTTGATTTCTTTTGGTATTTAACAAATCATCAAAAATTTAGTGGTTTAAAACAATATCCATCCAAATCATCAAAAATTCAGTGGTCTAAAACAATATCCACATCACAGTTCTATATAGTTTGTAAGTCTGGGTAGGTACCACTGGGTCCTTTGTTTAGTGTCAAACAAACTAGAGATCTAGGGGGAAGAATCCACTTCCAAGCTTATTTTCAGGGTGTTTTAGCCAAATTTGTGATTTGGCTACTGTGATTTCTGGACTGAGAGCCTATCTTCCGTGATGGCTATTGTCTGGGAACCGCTCTCCTCTCTAGGGACCGCCTGATTCCTTGTCCTGTGGCCCCTCCATCTTCAAGGCAGTGACAGTGCATCAAATCCCTCCTGTACTTTGAATCTCTGATGGTCCCTCTTGCTACCAGCTAAAGCAAATTCTATTTTTAAAATAATTTACCTAATTGAGTCAGGACCACCCAGATAATCTGAGTACTTATAGGTCAAGTGTCTTGTGTCTTTATTTACATCTGTAAAATCATTTTATAGCAGCACTTAGTTTCATGCTTGAGTCAATAAACAAGTGGCAGGAATCTTGGGAGGTGGGGCTCTTCTTTAGAAATCTGCCTGAATGTTCTACCCTAAGCATTTACTATTTGGAAAACTATGAAATAAATACATATTTCAACCCCTAAAAATAAAAAGACAGTGCAAAGTAAATGTTATTTCAGGAGATGAGAAAATTGAGGCTTATTGATTTTTTTTTTTTTTTTTGCCTCGGATTAGTCCATTTAGCTGAATCTGAATTTAATCCCAGACGTAAAGTTCCAAGCTAAATCAAAGCACAGGTATTGGCAAATAAACACAGGTATTTAAGAGGTAAAGCTAAAATATTTTTACTCAGCTGCATATTATGTCTATATTAAAAATGATTCATTCTAAACATATTTTTATGACAGAAAAGTGAAGAGACCCAAGAGCTGAAAGACTTTCTTTTCTGGTTGGGCTCTTCCAATTGCCTGCCAGCTTTGTAACCTGATAACATTTGTTAAAACGCTTAAGCCTTGCTTCTAAATCTTTGATTTTCTTAATTGTGTTTCCTCTCCATGGGCATGGGTTTTATGTTATACAGGACTAGTTTCAATTTACTGGTTTGTGGCATTTTCAGATTTCAAGCACCCAGTCAGTATTGAAGGATTAGAAATTTAAGCTTCTTAATGTGTTTCCTGAAAAAGCTTCTCTTAGCAGGAAGCTGGGAAGCCTATTTCAAATTGTTTTTTAGAGTGTATGACCTTTAGGTTCTTCTAATGTGTATCAGTGGGTTTTTATTTCCATACCGAAATTTTTAGTATCTGTCCTTTAAAATCATTTAAAATACTTTAAATAAAATAAAATCACTTAAAATATCTTAATACTGTATCCTTTCTTCTTACTTAGACCAACTGTATTTGATAAATTCATACAAATATATGAACCAGAGAGGGAGGAAAGGAAGGAGAAAGAATGAACTACAAACCTTAATTATACCTCTAAATTTAGTATTTAGTAGGTTTTGTTGACTACTTTGATCAAAATTTTATCTTGCCTTGTATGTGATGCATTGTTCTTTGTTCTGTATCCCTAAAATTTTCTGATGTCTTTGTTTTCAGTCAATCTCAGTTCCTATACCCAGTGCCAGGCAACCAGGCAACTACTGATTGTTTTATCTACTGATCATTATATATATGATATATATGTTTATCAAATGTATATGAATGTGTATATATATTGTATAAGAATGTGTATATGCTATATATACACACACTTTTTGTTTTTTCTAGAAATTTTATTTAAATGGAATAATGTAATACATAGTTATTTCAGTTTGAGTTTTTCAGTTAACGAGGTTTTTGAGATTTATCCATTTGTTAGAGTTGTTAGATGTATTTATGGTTTGTTCCTTTTTATTGCTGAGTAGTATACCATTGTATTGATGCACTTTATTTTGTTTCTCCATTTACCAGTTGATGACTATTTAGATGTTTCTAGTTTGTTCCTATGAATGATTACTACAGGTCTTTGTGTGGATATGGGTTTTAATTTTGCTTGGGTAGATACCTAGGGGTAGAATCCTGGATCACATGCAACTTTTTAAAGATACTGTCAAAATGTTTTCCAAAGGGCCTGTACATTTTGTATTTTTATCAGCAATGTATAGGAGTTTTGGTTTCTAACACTGCATATTAACCGTGTTTTGGATTATAGCCCTTCTTCTCAATGATAGTGCTATCTCATTTTGGTTTTAATTTGCATTTACCCAATGACTAATGATGTTGAACATCTCTTCATGGGAATAGACATTTTTGTGTTTTCTTTGGTGAAATGTCTACATAAATATTTGCCCATCTCTTACTTGGTTTGTTTTCCTCTTATTTTCCAGGAGGGTGCCCAATGTAATCTCAAGTGTCCTTAATAGAAAAAGGCAGGAAAGTCAGTGAGAGGAGAAGAGGTGATGAAGGAAGCAGTAGCCTGAATGATTCCATTGCTGGAAGGGGACAGAGAGCCAAGGAATGTGGGCTGCCTCTAAAAGCTGTTTTTCCCATAGCATTGTTTCCCAAACAGTGTCCATCAGGCATTTGCATCAAAGTCACCTGTAATTCTTATTTTAAAATGAACTGAGATCACAGCTGTAAGATTTATCAATGGGTTTGGGTGAGGATTTCAAATTGTACTTTTCAAAAGCACCCCATGTGATTCTCATGTATGCTTAAGTTTGGTACCTGCTCTTTTACAGGAAGCTCAGTCTTAATATCTACATTCAACATGGACCCAACTTCCAGTCTTGTTTGTACCACTAGGCTGGTCAGAGAAGCCAGCAACAAAGGGTCATCCTTGGCTCTCTTCTCTCAAATCTTAGTAATCCTAACTTTTTTTTTTTTAAGTTAATCTAACATTGTCATATCTGATGTCTGCACATAAATTCAGGCTTCCATTTTGAATACTAATAAGTCTACTTATATTCAGTCCAGTTTTGGCAGTGCTGCCATAGATTTTTAAAAGCATGATAGGATGATCATTGGTAGTATTAACAGATAATGTTTTTCTCCCTACATCGCTGTCTTAGTCTGTTTGGGCTACTATAACAAATTACCATAGACTGGGTGGCTTAAACAATAGTAATTTATTTCTCACAGTTCAGTGGGCTGGGAGCTTCAAGATCAAGTTGACAGCAGATTCTGTGTCTGCTGAGGGCCCACTTCCTAGTTTATAGACCGTCGTCTTCTCACTGCTTCCTCACATGGCAGAAGGGGCAAGGGAACTCTCTGTGGCCTCTTTTATAAGGGCACTAATCCCAGTTATGGGGGTTCCACCCTCATAACCTAATGACCTGCCAACGGACTCACCTACTAATGCTATCCCATTGGAAATTAGGATTTCAACATATGAACTTTGTGGGAAACAAATATTTAACAACTGAGCTCTCTTTTATTCTTTAATCTATCCTCATTTGGTCTAATGGACATGAATCCTTAGTACTTTAGAGAAAGTTTCTAAAAATGCAGTCCTTGGATCTGTTTATTGGGATCAACTGGGAACAAGTCTGATTCCTATGCCCCACTCAGACTTGCTAAATCTGAAACTCTAGGTCTGGGGTCCAGCAGTCAGTTCTTTTACAAGCCCTCTATGTGCTGCATACTCCAGTTTGAGAACCACTGCTGTGTAGGAAATTGGACATGACCAAACCACAAGACAAACTCATTTAGTTTTTGGATTTTAATTATTTAACTAAAAATTCCAACTGCATAATACCTATGACCTCAAGGAAAGCTCAATTTCACTTTGGCTTTCTAGTTTTACTTCTCTTATTAGCTTTATGGACTACTGAGAATTTCAAGGGAAAGAGAAAAATGTGAACTGCTTCTCCTTCAGATTAGCCATTTCCTAGCAGTTAGAATGTGGAGACTCAGTTCTATATCACTTTATGAAATATTCTTCTCTATCAAAGTAGCAGGTGTAATTTTGTTTAACCTTTCAAGCCTAGTCATGTGTTGGGAACTTTTTCCTCAGGCACTGAACCTAAGTTTTCTGACTGACAATCTCAGTGACTCCTTCTTGAATGAAATATTCAGAAAAGTGAAAGCATATAGGGTCTTATTCACAATGCTCAAGGAATGAGTCCATAAATAGGGACAATAGAAGATAGAAGAGACAATTTAATTTTATGCCCATTAAAAACTATTACTCTAAAATTCATTGATAAATGTAACAAGTGAGCAGGGCATGATCTTATACAAAATTCTGCATTACTTAGGATTAAGCTTGCCTGTGAGAGATAATCAAAATATCCTCATTTTAAACAACATAGAAGTTTCTCTGCCACATAGAACAACCTGGAAGTAGATAATGTAGGGATGACAGGGTGTGGAATCTTGTTTTTCCCACTCAGTTCTATATATCCTTCCAACTGGAGTTTCAAGAAAGCTTATTGAACTTCAACCACTAAGTCTAGCAGGAGGAGAAAAGGACCAAAAAAAGCCATTTCTCTTCCCTTTTTTAAAAAAAAAATTTATTTATTTATTTATTTTTGGCTGTGTTGGGTCTTTGTTTCTGTGCGAGGGCTTTCTCTAGTTGCGGCGAGCGGGGGCCACTCTTCATCACGGTGCGCGGGCCTCTCACTATCGCGGCCTCTCTTGTTGCGGAGCACAGGCTCCAGACGCGCAGGCTCAGTAGTTGTGGCTCACGGGCCTAGTCGCTCCGCGGCATGTGGGATCTTCCCAGACCAGGGCTCGAACCTGTGTCCCCTGCATTGGCAGGCAGACTCTCAACCACTGCGCCACCAGGGAAGCCTCTCTTCCCTTTGAGAACAAGTTTTTCGCACCACTTCTGCTAAGATTTCCTTGACCAGAACTTAACCACATTTGTGAAAAATGAGGGCTCCGCCCACTTCAATATGCAGCCATTTATCCACAAAATAATTGAAGTTTCTACGAGGAAGAAGAAAAAAATGGAGATGGGGACATAACTATGAGTGTCTATAAAAACTGTGGTCTTACCATCTTTGCTATTTAAACTTTCTCCTTTATTGCCATTCGATTTACCTAAACTGAAAATATATGTGATTAATTTGTGGTATGTAACGACATTATAACATTGGCCATGCAGTTTCATCTTTGGCCTATTTTATTACTTAGCTTTCACTTCAGTACAGCATCCTTATATTTCTTATTTTTAAAATGTAGCATGGAGTTATAAAACTCCAACAGAGTAAATTGGTTTCCATTTCAACCTGCATTGCTAACTCAGTCAGATAAAATGTTTTTAAAATGTCAATTATGCCCTCTATGAAGTAGTTACTTCCCAGTGGTTCTCGTAGTTATCTTCATAAAAATCAAGAAGGTTTGCATTCTTTGAATTAGAGTCACTTTGTCAGCCTGTGTGCTCAAGGATTCCTAAGGCAATCATCTTCAAAGTCTTTTCTCAGCTGGTGGATTGTCTGCACTTCATAGAGCCTGTGCTCATTCATTCTACATGGACCTAGTAAAGTTCTTTCTGCAATTACCGTGTAGATAGCCTGAAGTCAGGCAGTGGCTTTCTATTTCAAACCTACTGGAAGTTGAATCTCCATTTAACAACACATCAACTTAATCTGAAACCTACAATACTATAACCAAAAGAAGAAAAATAAATCACCTTCTAAAGAAACTGGCAGAATAAATCTTATATTTCTGATGAGAGAGAAATAATAATCATAATATATCACTAAGTCAAACAATCATAATAAAATATAAATCTCTTGTTTTTCCTGATTTTTGATGGAAGAATTTCTAGTCTTTGACCAAATTTCTAATAAAGCCACCTTCAGTACCTCACTGTTGAAAACTGGTTTTCAATCAAATGCTATTTTTATGCTCTTAATACAAAGCTGTAAACATTAATAAATTACCTTTAAAAATGAATACAGTTTTGATACAAAAGATATGTCAACTTAAAAATATTCACCTAATTTAAAGCACATTAGTTTATTTTTTTAAGGTGACATAAATTCAGGGACTACCCTTACATATAGCCTGCATATTAAATGCTCAATAAATGGTTGTTAAATAAAAAGCAAATTAATGGATATCATATTAAAATTCATAATTTTTACATAAGACATTCTCTAAAGTGATAACTGCTTGTGAATTTCAGTCTAAACACATTTTTTACATTTAATTTCTAAATTTTTTAAAAAGTTTGTGTTTGACTTCTATAATTAATTATGATACTAATTTCACTTAACTTAAATAATTTGTTTTCCACAAACACTATGTATTCTTTAGGTATTCACAAACACTTTTATGAATATAAATATTTCTACCGTGTTTTCATATTACCTCAGGATTAGAAAATACAGTGGAAAAATGAATATGTGACAGAATGACATTTGATGTTTCCTATCTTTCCCAACCCTTTGCCTTCTTTGAGAACTTAAATGATAGTGAATAATTAGATGGAGACTTGAGACATGGCCAATATAAACTTGACAAAGTTTTGTTTTTCATTTAGATTATTTTATCTTAAGAATCTGAAGGAATACAAGCTGACTTGTGGGACCCACAGTATAGGAAATTCTTACTTTCCTCATCCAGGATAGGGCTGAGACATAGGACAGAAATGAGACAGAAGGTGAGAGAGCAGAACTGAGTGGGTGGAGTCAGGAGGAGAAAAAGAACCTGGAGGATCATGGGAGAAGAGAGTTGGAAAAAGGACTAAAGAAAGAGGAGGAAGCCAGAGAACTATCTGAGGTGAAAACACTGTATGACATAATGGAAATAGGACAAACGTTGTAATCTCCTCTGGATACATATTTATACTCAATCTCTCATATAGTAAAATTTCTGGTATTTCAATAGTTAAATATCTTCTTAGATATTATGACATTATTAAGGAACTTTGGGAGAAGTGCCTTAATATCTGGGAATGTTGAACCTCGGCACTGTAGCAAGTTATACTGAAATTAAAGCCTTTTGTGGAACAAAGTGAAGGGTTCCTCTAAGTCAGCCAACTCTAGAGGGAATGGGGCTGAGGATGTAAATAGAGTACAAGCAGTAATGGTGCTTAGATTATTACTCGCTCAAGAAGACAGGTGTGCTGAGACAGTTGGAATCACAGCTCTGCAGCCAGTAGGAAAAACATATGTATCAGGAAGAGTTGATCCAACTAGAAAGTTGGGACTGTGCTTTTTTTTGGGTAATTTTATTACACTGATCCTTTCAGGAAATTTCTTGTACAATATATTGTTGGAAGGAACCCACAGAGGGTAGTTTGTATAACTGAATTATCCAACATTAATTCTTGAAGCTCTCTGAATTGTTTTTGGAGAGGGGCAGTCTGTGGCTTGTCCCAGGCTGCTCAAGCACTAACAATACCCAAAGAAGAGAGATTGGAACCAGAAAAGGAGGCAAGGGAGGTGGCCCAGGCTATACACAAGATTTTTGTGAGGGAGATAGAGCATATTTCAGAAAACAGAGTGAATACGTTTTGGACTGAGAATACTAGGAAATGTTATACAAATGTCTGTCTAGGAAACTGAGCAAATAATGTATATTATGGAAAGATTTGTGATGTTTGCTTGAAGAGAAAATTGCAGAAGATAAAGATAATGAAGGAAAGGGAACCAGGCACAAATTAAACTATGTAAGTTATAAGGACATTAGGAGAGAGAAGGAAATTCATAATTATTCTCAAACAATATATATATACTGAAGAAACTGGACAATGGCAGATGAAAGCAATGGCAATCTGGCTCTTGAAAACCTGTTAGAATTTGACCTCAGAGGTCTGTGAGTACGGAGTTTACCAATACCTCTGACACCCTGTCATAAATCCTTGAAGTTCCAAGGAAGGCTATGGACCTTTGAAAAACTGGTAAATTTTCTAACAGTGGAGTATTTAGACATCATTTGATTGATGATCTGTTTGTAGCAAACTTTATCCTCTGCCAGACCTTAGTCCATTGTTGTCTAGACTAGATAGGAAATGAAATGAAATCACATTCTCCCTACATGCTCTGAGCTGATAAATAACAGCAAATTCCAGAGGTCCCAGTAAGTAGCTTCCCACTTCATTCTGCCATTTGAGAATCAGGGAGGTGGAGGCAGATAAAACAGTCGGCTTCAAATTTAGCAATTCTTGATGAGACCACAGATGAATGGAAAATGTAGTTGGGAAGAAGCCGTCAGTAAGAAGCTGGTTTCTCTCTCTCCATGAATGGGATAGGGAATTTTAAATGGGAATAGCATCTAATAGAATTACAGGAGTCTTAATAATTTAGAGAAATATTTATGAGCTCCCTTAGGGAGATGACTGCTTAAATGCACTCAAGTTTTAAACGAATGACATTAGCCCATATAAATATGCAATCAAAGCTGTATATAAAAAGACTGTTAAAGAACACATGAACAAAATAAATGAGTGCTGGACTTCCCTGGTGGCTCAGTGGTTAAGAATCCAGCTGCCAATGCAGGGGACACGGGTTCGAGCCCTGGTCCAGGAAGATCCCACATGCTACTGAGCAACTAAGCCTGTGCGCCACAACTACTGAAGTCCATGCGCCTAGAGCCCATGCTCTGCAACAAGAGAAGCCACTGCAATGAGAAGCCCGCGCACTGCCACGAAGAGCAGCCCCTGCTCACCGCAACTAGAGAAAGCCCGCGTGCAGCAACGAAGACCCAACACAGCCAAAAATAAATAAATAAATAAATTAATTAAAATAAATAAATTAGTGCCTTGGCTCTTCAGTTCAAGATGAATTTTTTAAAAAGGTAGAAAAGCAATGTACTTAGTATTAGATTTAAGAAACTGGCATATTAGTTACAGAGAAGAAATCTTTCTTTTGGCTGGAGCAAGGGTGAGGGTTCAACTTTGAGCTGCCCCATGTCCTTGGTACTCTAATCGCCATGCCTCCTGGCACATTCTTCCTCCTAACTCCAGACCCCACATTCATCAATTACTGAGATTGTACCTTCTTGAATTCATTGTTATTCATCTGTAAAACCCTCTCTATCTCTATTTCTTCGTTTTATGCTATTAACCGTCTCATCAACTTCTAGTAAAACCCTGATCTTCTTTAAGGAATATGCTACCTCCTCTGCCCTCTTGACACGTAGCTGTGCATTGATCTCACACTCTTCATATACCTGTGCCAGGAGATGGGAAACGTGTTCTTTTCCTCCTCATTGTTGCTTTCACACAGTTTTCCCTTTCTTCCCCATCCTCTTGATCTTATTCTCCACTGTGCCTCAGACACTCACTCATACTAATTCTAGACTCACTCATTACCAATCACAACAATGCCAGGGCAATCTCAGTTTCAAGTATCTCCCTTTTTACAACATCTCCTTCCTCAGCAAGCCGCATAATATGTACTGGTAGAAAGAAAGGAGCATAGCAAATCTTACACAAAGCAAATCTTCTCCTGAGTGTGAACTCTGGGAAGTTCTCATAAGCCCACCTTAAGTAAAGAGCATTTAGGAATTATGCAGTGTCTTAACCAACAGTCTTATTTCAAATTTAGTGACAAGCTTCACCTGGAAGTTTCTAATAAAACCAACTCATTAAAGATAAGATTAATATGCTCAAAGTGATTGTCACTTATTAGTCCTGTATAATTTCAGGATAAAATTTAAAGTACTGTATCTCATGAATAGGATGTGAAAATCACTTCAGCAACTTTTCATGTCTTATTAGAATTTGAGTTACATATCACTGATGAATCCACACTAGTAACTGGATTGGAAGCAACATTTTTAGCATCATAGATACTCTCTGTTCATTGTAGATATGCAGCATATTGTGAACTGAGCTAATGAGACAGGTTTTTTTTCACAATTTTATTGAGATATATCTTGCAGAACATTTTCACTTGTTTTAATGTGCAATTCAATGAAGTATAGACAGTAATATATTGCAGTATGTCATTAAAGTTTTAGAGAAAGTCTCAATATCTGATAATTTACAAGAAAAGTAGAACTATAATTTAATTGCACATGTAAAATTTTCTTCCTCTTCTCTGAAATAAAGGCAACAGCCATCCTAACGCATTTTAAAACCTGGCACAGGGTTTATTTGTTGTTGTTGATGTTATTTAAGGGAGCTTAATGAGAATTCTAAATTGTTCTCTCTACAGGCAGGGTATGTAACGGTTCATGATTTTACCCTCTGGTCAGCGGGGCCCTGTTATGCTGTTATTGTGTATTGTTTGTTGAGTGCAGAAATATCTGTTTTAAACAGCAGAAAAATAAATGTTAAGGTTACAATTCTTTTATAAAACTGGAAAAGCTAAAAAAGGATTCTTGGCTGGATGAAAATTATCCCACTAGAAAATGGTGATGGGGCAGAGTTAAGGAAAGCCTGTAATCATTTCACTCATGAGGAATTCATGTAAATAATTTTAAAATGAAATTTAGGCTACATATACTGTTGTGAAATATTATATTTGGATTTGTTTGTGTATGTGTGTGTGCATGTCCATCGTCTAAGAAAAGATGAATAAGCTATTCTTGCATCAAAGCTAAGTGGAAATGTATACATGGTAGGAATTAGTTAATTCACTCTTTCTGAAATTTGAAACAGAATATATATAAAATATATACATGTAATATTATATATTCAAGGTTAATCTGAAGCTTCAATATGTCCCTGGTTGGAATTCACTCTGAAGTTTAACCATGTGTTTTCCCAAGTCCCAAAGAAGTGTGACAATGAAAGGAACACTGAGAAGCACACCCAAAATAATCAGAGTTATGTATACTTATAAATTCTTGATCTTTTAGCAACATGACCATGTTTCTTAAGAATAATATCACTGATATTCATATGGTCTTAAAACATACCATTTTTCAAATTAAATTTACTTCAATCTACTTCATAGTATCATTTAGAATTGTTTTACAAATAAATCACATGGATAATTGCAGTTTGTTGTTTAAAATGAATTAATTTATTTCAGTTATTATAGTGATGATACAGACATAGCTTTTCAGAGACTCAACTCTAGATGGATGTATTTTTTTTTAACCTAAGAATACTTATTTGTGTTATAAAAATTATCTTGGATTTGATTTCTTACTCTAATTCAAAATAACTATGTAAACTCTTTTCTGTATTTGTATGCTATATAAAAGATAAGTCATAATTACTTTTGGACATATATTTAAAATATATTTCTCTGTTTTTTGTTACCCCTGCCTGAGTAGGAATGACAAAGATTGAATTTTTAAAAAAATTTTTTAAATTAATTAATTAATTTATTTATTTACTTTTTGCTGTGTTGGGTCTTCGTTTCGGTGTGAGGGCTTTCTCTAGTTGTGGCAAGTGGGGGCCACTCTTCATCGTGGTGTGCGAGCCTCTCACTATCGCGGCCTCTCTTGTTGCGGAGCACAGGCTCCAGACGCGCAGGCTCAGTAGTTGTGGCTCACGGGCCCAGCTGTTCGTGGCATGTGGGATCTTCCCAGACCAGGGCTTGAACGCATATCCCCTGCATTGGCAGGCAGATTCTCAACCACTGCGCCACCAGGGAAGCCCAGATTGAAGTTTTATAGTCTACTATTCTACCTTTCATTTACCTTCTATTCATCATCTACCAGTCCAAATATTTTTACTAACAATTTTAGTGACACTTCTGAATTACAAGTTGCATTAAACATTAATTTTTAAAATTATGTGTTATGATTAAATTATTACAATTTTTCTTGGTGATTCCATAAGCATCTACCAGTTTGATGATATGCTAGGACTAACATAACTCAACATAAACTTATACTAATAGACAAGATTTATCACAATGAAATTTACAATATAGAAACTGCGGTTAAAAGGTATACATAGCCTATGGCCATATGTATGCATAATACAGGCTTTAGGTCCTCACTCTGCAGTAATTGCAATGATGTATCTTCCTCTTTAGTTTCAAAGCACAGGGACATGTGTGAGAAGAACCTGCCAGGGAAAGGCTATTTGAGTTTTGGAGTCCAAAACTTGTAAAGGGAGCTGGTCGCACCTGCCACGTGGCCAGCTATTTTGTGGGCCCCAAACTAGTCACCAGGCACTGTGAGTTTTCATGCTTTCTGTAAACATGCTGACAAACCTAGTTCATCTTGACCCACTATCTTAGGAGCATAGTATAGCACCATTGCCAGGTAACTTTGTCAACATTCCAGTTATTTAGTTCTGAGTTACTCCAAGGATCATCAATGGCTTTAGAGTAAATGAAGAACTGACTGAAACACATCAGATATGTTAACTCTTTCCTTGAATATATTAATATTTTGGAAGTGTTTTACCTTCAGTTTTCACTATAAATTAGCATTATACTGTATATTGGAACCACCTCTCAAATAAATCCTTGTCTTTGGGTTAGCTCCCTGATTTATTGAAGATTGGGTTATCTGACCTTCCTTTGTGTCTGTGTGCCCATGATATTTCTTCTTTATCCCTCACTAATAGATTTGTGAGCCATGTCAGTTTTTTCCTTACCATTGCATTCTCATAGTTAGGTTTACTACGTGGCAAATAATATCAACCAAAAAATATTTGATGAATGGTTGGATAAGTAAATGAATAAATGAATGTATGAATAATTAATAAAAAAAAAATAAGGCATAAAGTCAGCCCCAGAAAAAATGAGTGTTTATTCAAGTTCCAACTGTGTCTAAACTGATGACAGTTTTGCCTAATTCTTACACTTGTCTATGGATTTCGCTTTTATCTTCTTTTCATATCACTGGTTTTGAGGTTTATACTTTGTTTTCCAGGTTCTTACTCTGTTCTCCTTTAAGGGCTTATGCACATATTTGATTTTCTAGATTGTCCTACTTTATCTAGTTCTGTTAGGATGTTTTACCACAGTCATTCTCAGAAACCACCCTCTGTGTATGGCCTTCTGATTGGCTCTTCATCCAAGACTTCCTGGTCTTCCAGATGTTCGATCCTATAGGCACCATGTATTTAATTACTTCCCTTCCCACTTGACACTTTCATCTGTGCAAGATTCTTAACAATAGAGAAATTGGCAGTGATGCTTCCTTTGTTTTGATGTAAAAACTTCAAGTAAAATATTATAACTAAAAAAATCAGATATTTTTTAATGTATCAACATTCCGGTGTTGATGACACACATTGGAACAGGTGACACACTGTGATTTAAAAAATAATAATAAATAAATAAATAATATGTGAAAGGTGTATTTCCAAAGGGACTGCCTACTTACTTACTTATTAAGTTTGACTGTAGGAGGACCCTAAGGGATGACAGTGCGTGATCCCAGACCTAGCAACAGTGTCTATCAATCAGTATCCCTAGACTCAAAAAGTCAAAGGCTGGGAGAGATTATCAGAACTGGAAAGGAGAAAAAGTCCTGTAAAGTCTTATTTACTGAGAGGAGCAGAGGTGATCTAGGGAAAGAACATGGTTATCTTGGGGTCACCTCGCCTAGAAAGAACCAGGACTACAAGTACCTTCTCCTTTTTTTGACTTCTCTCTGGGGCTCCTCATTGGCCAACACCAACCAGAAGCCAGAAAACACAGTTTATTATTATAATCTCTGCAAATTGTCCCAGGACAGTGACTAAGGTAGGCACAGTAACAGGGTAGATCTGGAATGGAACATGGAAGACACGCTTTTCTATAGAAATACTTATCTATAGAAAAGACAAAATACTATTGGTTCCTATTTAGACAAATTCTAAATTTTATGTCCTCAATAGCTCTTAAATGGAAGTATTTTTATGTGACATCTTAATATTTGGAGATAAAGATATAAACATCATTCAGGATAAGAAAGAATCTGAAAAAGAATATATACTTTTTCAGATATTACCAGTGGGGATGGTATATATATAATATATACCATATATTGTATATATTATATATATATATACATATATGGCTGAATCACTTTGCTGTACATCTGAAACTAACACAACATTGTAAACCAACTATAATTCAATTAAGAAAAAGATGATGAATGGATTTGGATTGCTCTTACCAATGGGGGATGCATTTATTTTTCCAGAAACGGTGTTCTCAATTCCTGACAGAAAATCAATCACTAATTTGCTTCCAGTTGAATTTAAAATAAATGAAAAATCCATTGAAAATAGAAACAGATGGGTTTGCATCTGTTAGGTGAAATTTGATTTCCTCATTTAACTTTTTTTCTTTCGCCATACAAGTGGGGAGTGGACTCATTGACTACATTTCTGTGTCTATTAACTTGTATCAGTTAATTTGGTTATACTGTATTCAAAATAATTTAGAACATTATATAGTCCTCAAGTATTGGTCTTCCCTCATTAAACTTCATGTTATATAGATATTTTGTTTATCTATGTGCTATGATATAAAAGCAATTAAGACTTCATTCCCAGAAAAAAGGTATAGATGCTCCTATTATTGAACAATAGGGTCGTCTGCCTTGGGTGTTGTGAAGCATAGAGGCTGAAGAAATTATATCTTCATTAACTTCAAAGTCATCTTCAATTATAGTAAATACAAAATTTTTTTAAAAATCTGGATATCATTCAAGGTTTGTGGAATATGTTGTCTCTAGAGAGAACCCAGCATCTGAAATCTAGCAAGGCCTTCCTTGGGCAAAGAGATAAATTGTGCTTAATGAATAAAATAAAGCACACAATTTCATGTGACAAAATCATTTCAGTTTTTGCTTTTTCTCAAAGTTGTCCACATGTTGGTATAAAACTGAGACTAACTTGTTTTCCGGAATGTGAGTTTATGAGTTTTTATTATATTTTTATATTTTTGTATTGAATTTTTGGGGTATACTTTTGGATTGAATATTGGAAATGCATTGTGTCACTTTTTAAAAAAGAAATCTGCATGTTCTTCAAAAAAGTATAGCAATCTCTTTGCTTTGTCCACCTAATATTGATTTTTTTTTAATTATAGTAATTTTGGAAATGCACATCTTCTGAAGGGATTAAATTGAAAGGTTAATTTCTACATTCAGACATGGTAGAGGGGAGATTTAGGACGTGCTTATATGTTATCCTAAGAGTCCTATATGATAATGATATAGGACAATTTAAAAAAAAATTATAAAATTTTTAAAGGTTACTTTCCATTTAGTTATTACAAAATATTCTCCTTATTGCACAATACATCCTTGAGCCTATATTATAACGGACTCATCGCTAAATAAACGTTAGAGTAAAACAATCATATCTGATGTTTTAACAACACCTAGGCTGAAATTTTCCAATCCGGGGCCGTCACCTGTTCAAATATTAAATATTTTTGGCTAGATTTCAAGTTGATAAATACATTTTCTCTAGTTATTTTCTTTTTCAAATCCTGGTTGCATGACTTTTTTTACAATTTAAAAAAAATTTATAAAATTTTTAAAGGTTACTTTCCATTTGGTTATTACAAAATATTCCCCTTATTGCACAATACATCCTTGAGCCTATATTACACCCAATAGTTTGTACCTCCCACTCCCCCACAACTATATTGCTTCTCCCCCTTTCCCCCATCCCCACCCGTAACCACTAGTTTGTTCTCAATATCTGTGAGTCTGCTTCTTTTATGTTATATTTACTAGTTTGTTGTATTTTTTAGATTCCACATGTAAGTGGTATGATACAGTATTTGTCTTTCTCTGTCTGACTTACTTCACTTAGCATAGTGCACTCCAAGTCCATTCATGTTGCTGCAAATGGCAAAATTTCATTCTTTTTCACGGCAAAGTAGTATTACATTGTGTATATATATGTACCATGTCTTCTTTATCCATTCATCTGCTGATGGACACTTATGTTGCCTCCATATCTTGGCAACATTGGGTACATGTATCTTTTCAAATTATTCACTAGTAATTTAAAATATTTTGACAGACTACTAAAATTTCTTCAATTTCAGAAAATAACTAAATTCTCTTAAATATACTTTTTGTAAAATATAATCTGAGATTTATTTTCATTGATTATAGTTTTTGACTAAAAGGTTTAAGAAAATTTATTAAAAATCAATGTTTAACAAACAAAACAAATAAGAATATAATATCATGAGGAGATAAAAACAGAAAAATTACATCTAAAAGATATTAAACATGTATTATATTAAACATGTTAGCAGTTGGGTTCTGTTCCTACAGAGTAAGGGAAACAAATAATAAATTTTGATAAATTACACACAATGTGGTAAACACAGCACAAGGAAGAAATGAATCTGATTTCTCTAGATGATGCAGATCCATGAGCTATTTCCAGACACAGTCATTCTTCCTCCTCGTCCTAATAACCTGAGGCATCTCAGCCCTCCTCAACCTGATTGAAAGTGTACCAGATCTGTCATGAAAACTTTGCTTTTTCTAGGCCTTTCCCCAGCAATTTTAACTATCACCAACCCAACATGGAGAAAAGAAATCAGTGACTTGGGTGAAAGTGGGGGAAATAGTCTGAAGGGTCATATCACAGTAAAGTTGTAAACAGTGTGATTATTTCTCCTCTCCTTCTTATCTTGTGCTATTCACTGCTTTCTCAAGAGAGAACTTAGATCACTCTGTAATTCTTTCTAGCCCTTTCTTCTCTGTTGTTTCATCCTTTTACCCAACAAGTCTTAATTAGTAAGGTATGAGCTAATTTGCAATGATGATAGTGATGGCAACAACAGAGAAATGATTCTCTCTTTGAGAAAATTGTATAAATCAGAAATACGAGTATCCCTTTGAGAAGTCTCAGCTCTAATTAAAGAAAAACTATTAATTAGTACTTTGCTTAGTATTAATATTAGTATATTAGATAGTATATGTAAATTATATATTATTCAGTATATATAATTGATTACATAATACATTAATTATAGTATACATTCATATAAATAAGTACTTTGTTTATTCAGGTCTTGCATTGTAAGTTTGTCCTATATGCAGATAAGAAAACTAAACTGTAAACACTTTTGAACCCAACAAAGATTATGGCTGGCTGTTGAATCAGACTGTTGCAAAACTTATCCATGCTCTGGTGTTTATCACTAACATTCAAATTTTTGTTAATAGGTTTTTCTTCCCTTTAGTGTAGAGATAATTGTGCCCTTGCTATAAAAATTGTTTTATTATAAGATCCTGTCTCTTCCCAACTGAAATTTAATACCTCTATTCATTAAAAATGTTTTAGTAATTATGGAAATGATAAGCAATGTTTATTTCTAAATTGGAACTACACACTTATAACATAATTTGTAAGAAACCTTAGGAATATTATCATTTAAAAAACTCTCACACATTTGAATCTTCTCCAAAATACTTATAATAAAAGTAAAAGCCCTGAACATTTAAAGAAAATAAAAGAGCTTTAGACACTTTTGAAAACTAAACACAACATAGAGCTTTGCCCATCCTTAAATGGCACCATTCTTTCCCATCCTATGGTTTCCCAACCATATTTTTGGATGCCAGTCAAGAAGGGTCATGGACTGCCAGGATTTCCCATCTCTCAGAGTTCAATTTAATCTTTTCTTTTGTGTCCTTTGCCACAGGAAATGATGGTGGATTAAATATTTTACTAATTCAATTGAAGTTAGGAACTATATTGTATAATTTTCAAAGTGCACCGACTATAGAACCATGCTTTGGCCATGAAAGGTTTTAATAAATATTTTAATTATATTTTCTAAAGTGGGGATTTCTCATTTTAGTAATTACATGGTGATGGCAAGACAGAGGTCATTAGGAAAGTTGAAGCTATCAAAGGTAGACTGAATTAATCCCTCAAATTATTATAGTGCTGCACTTCCTACAAGGAAAAAAAATACCCTTGACTTTTACTCTCTTTGTAGTGGAAATCAGGCTTCAACCACTAAGGTGTAATCTTTACTTTCAAAATGTTCCTTACATCAAGAGTTTCTTTAGAAGTTACTATTACAAATGATATGTTGTATATGTAGGTTAGTTTTGCATTAAGTAGGCGTTTATTTTGATGTTGTGCTTTTCTTCTTAGCAATCATAATGTCATGAATTATATTATTTTTAGAATATTAATGTGTACATAAGCCTACGGTCCCTGTTTTGGAGAAGTTTTTTCCTGATCTCTCTGGCTCAAAGATTACTTGGGGCTAGTCTTGCTTCTTCTTCAGGCCTACTTGGCTGGCATTCCTCGATGAGTAAGCAAGCTCTGGACCTGTCCTCAGTGTCACCTTGACACGCAAAAAACAGGCTGATCACATATCTAATGGAGGCTTAAATAGATCATTGTTGAAAGGTTAAATTGTCCAAATATTATGACATATGAGGACTAGGAATCAAGATGATACCTAATTAAAAAATCCTGTTGAACCATAAAAGAAAAAGAAGGTCAGCCTCACAATTTATGCCTTTGGAGGATCTTTCATTTACATACTTCCTCACATTCAATCATTCTTAAACTTTTTAATATCTCAGAGTTTGCTTTTTTCCCAAAGTTGTACTTTAAACCTTCCTTCTTTCTTCCAGTTGACCTATTTCCTTTCTCAGGAACTTCCAATCCATTCTTTTTCAATAGAGAAGAAATCAGTCCTCAGTTCCTCCCTTGTGTCTTGCAAATTCTGGCTTTTCTTTTTTTTTCTTTTTTCTTTTTTTTTTACAATTTTTTAAACATCTTTGTTGGAGTATAATTGCTTTACAATGTTGTGTTAGTTTCTGCTGTATAACAAAGTGAATCGGCTATATGTATACATATATCCCCATATCCTGTCCCTCTTGCATCTCCCTCCCACCCTCCCCATCCCACCCCTCTAGGTGGTCACAAAGCACCTAGCTGATCTCCCTGTGCTATGCAGCTACTTCCCACTAGCTATCTATTTTACATTTGGTAGTGTATATATGTCCATGCCACTCTCTCACTTCATCCCAGCTTACCCTTACCCCACTTCCCATGTCCTCAAGTCCATTCTCTACATCTGTGTCTTTATTGCTGTCCTGCCCCTAGGCTCATCAGGACCATTTTTTTTAGATTCCATATATATGTGTTAGCATACAGTATTTGTTTTTCTCTTTCTGACTTCACTCTGTATAACAGACTCTAGGTCCATCCACCTCACTACAAATAACTCAATTTCATTTCTTTTTATGGCTGAGTAATATTCCACTGTATATATGTACCACATCTTCTTTATCCATTCATCTGTCAGTGGACACTTAGGTTGCTTCTGTGTCCTGGCTTGCACAGCAGAGGAAACAATAAACAAGAAGAAAAGACATCCCTCAGCATGGGAGAAAATATTTGCAAATGAAGCAACTGACAAAGGATTAATCTCCAAAGTATACAAGCAGCTCATGCAGCTCAATAACAAAAAAACAAACAACCCAATCCAAAAATGGGCAGAAGACCTAAACAGACATTTCTCCAAAGAAGATATACAGATTGCCAACAAACACATGAAAGGATGCTCAACATCACTAATCATTAGAGAAATGCAAATCAAAACCACAATGAGGTATCACCTCACACCGGTTAGAATGGCCATCATCAAAAAATCTAGAAACAATAAATGCTGGAGAGGGTGTGGAGAAAAGAGAACCCTCTTGCATTTCTGGTGGGAATGTAAATTGATACAGCCACTATGGAGAACAATATGGAGGTTCCTTAAAAAACTAAAAATACCATATGACCCAGCAATCCCACTACTGCGCATATACCCTGAGAAAACCATAGTTCAAAAAGAGACATGTACCACAATGTTCATTCTGGCTTCTCTTAATATACTAATGAAGCTTTCCTGACCTAGGTAGACTTCAAAATGAAAATAAGTTCATCTTCCCAGAATTCAGCCACTCTCTCTGCCTTTAATTCCTTAGAACTTGATTTTCAATGTAAATTAAAAGCATCCAAAGGAAAACTCTGCCCCTTGATCATGAACTCAATAATCAATGATGCTTAGATTTCAAGCATTTTAATCTTTCACTAGTCCATAAGATTGGTAACCAAGCAAATTGGCAACTACATCAATTCAATTTCCTTGCAGAATTAATTCTACAAAATTCTAATTTATCTTGTAAATTCTATTTATCCTGACATTTACATTTTGTGCCATATTGTATTTTATAATATTGCAACATTGCTATATTACATAATTTTCCAATACCTCAAGAAATGCTTTATGTTCTTTTTATGCTATAAAGATAATACTTATTTATATCACATTTTTTCCTGAAATGAAAAATGATGGTGATATTCAAAACAGACAAAATAATTATCTAAGTTATGATTAAATACAGAACAAGAGGCATCTTATACAAGAGTGAAACTGGGAAATTTAACTCTTGTTCTGTTACCTTCTCATAATATATTCCAATTATTATTAAATTAATTTCAAATGATGAACATGTCACTTTGGTACATTGTCTCTGAAAATTTCGCCTCAGTTAATCAATGTAAAAATTTTAGAGATTCAGAGTACTGCTATGAATAAAAAGAAATGGTTATGTTCAGAAATCACTTTATACTTTTCACTATTTTATATCATATTCAGGAAAAATATCTAGAAAGGTAATGTGTCTCTTCAGCCTACTAAGTACATTCAGGGAAATCATTTGAATATTATGGAGGAAAGTAACATTCTGCATGAGACACTGAGTGGTAGCGAGGTGAGACTGGTGAAATATAGATTCTATATTTGTACCTCTGTATAAAAATTGTAGTGTGCATGCTATTGAAAATTGTATTTGTGTATATTTTATGTGATGGATGTTTTTTAAGAACGTTGGGAATGCTGGGAATATCCAGAGATGAAATAAATTTGGGAGGATTTAACCCTAGGAATGCAAGGTTGATTTATGTTCTAAAATTAATGAATTTAATACCACATATTAAAAAATAAAATAAAATGTAATTCATGATGAAAAATCTCAACAGGTACTTTCAAAATCCCAAATAAGTTATTGTCATGACATTTTATAAGGAAAGATTTTAAAGAGTACTAATTATAAAGAAACTATTTGGAAAGATTTGCTATTAATGATGAAACATTATGTCACAATTTGTTCAAGAACAACCTCTGAAAGAATAGTTGACCTTCCCTAAAAAGTTGAAGAACCTGGTAACCATTATAAAATACGGGGAGTTCATAGTCACTAAGTGAGGTTAATGCCAAGGAACAAGGAAATATGTGTTTGTGATATTGTTCCCAATTTACACGAAATGAGAGTGAACTATTTATTACATCTGTATTTAAAATACATGATTTCTTTTGCAAATCTAATTGAGGTTAACAAATAGTTATCTTTTTTTAAAAAAAGAGTTATATAAATATATAATAGCTGAACCCAATAAAGGGGGGGTGATGATGGCAACATCCAAGGATGAATCATTCATCTGAGAAGTAAAGTTTTAAAGAAATGAGAGAAATGGAAATAACAAAGTGTACAAATGGTAAACAGACATCAAGGAGCCCATGCAGGAAAACGTTCATCTTCTTATCAAGTCAATTCTAACTGCTGCCACTATCTTCAGTTCCTTCTACTGATCTCTAATTACTCACTAAGAAACCATAACTCTTATGTGCTCTAGCCTCTTTAAATTGTGGATTCTAGTATTGGTATTGCAATGCTATGTGGCAAAGCTAGTATGAAAATTTTGCATAAAATGGCTACATTGAATCTTGAATAAAAGGAACAATTCTTATTCTATACTCATGGGACTCTTCCCCCAGTTGAGCATTACATTTTGTTGCATCCAAGATTCAAACAAAAATCCTCACAAAGACAGATATAATTTTATCATAAATATTTACACGTTTCAAATTGATGGACATTAGCCACTCCATTTATCTTGCAGTTTCCTTGTAAATGAAGTCCATCCAGTGTCTACATCTTATTGAGAAAAATCTGTGAAGCTAATGCAGAAAGAAGAATCCAAATAGACCAAAATAAATGTTCCCATCCTGAGCCAAGAAAAAAAAAAAAAAAGAAAGAAAGAAACCATAACTTCCTTTCTCAGCTGGATTCTAAGCTTCTTATGTGCCTTTTTCATGGTAGGTCCTCTGGATTGTAAAACAACAGTTTGTAAATAAAAACAAAACAAAACAAAGACCTCCACAAGAGTATCAAATTTTCTATTCATATTCAGTTTTAATTTTCAGAAAAGAAAGAATTATGTTTTACTAATATTTAGTATTTAACTTTAATTCAAGTTTATAATTTATAAATGAATGCATGCTATTCATTTATTTAAAATTTAATGTGTGCATCGTATACATAGCCTTTGAATACTTTCCAATTTGTATAATTATTTTGTCTATGTTACAGTACTAAAATTATTTTGAAGAATAACTTTCTGAATGTTTTTACAATATAATTTACTAATGACAAATTCTTCACCATGATATTCAATTGTGAACAATGAACAGAAAAATTTAACAGGAATCAGACTTAATATTCTTAGTGCTTAACTGAACTTTGGAGTACTATGTGCTAATTTTCTTATGTCGTAACTCCTGAAAGCCTGTTTGACACTGCTAATGTCAAATGCACATTATGTCTACTATCAAAATAATATCAATTCATTCATATTTCTCTTTAATTTAAACGTTTGGTTCTGGCATGTACGTAAGCAAATACCAAATTATCTTCGTGCAGAGTTTATAAAGGGAACAGAAATAAATTGACAAAATAGACTGACAAAAAATCAGTCATTAATTCACATATTGTAGTAAGTATCTTTCTTTTTTTAAAATTATTTATTTATGTATTTATTTTTTGGGCTTCTTTGGGTCTTCATTACTGTGCACGGGCTTTCTCTAGTTGCACCGAGCAGGGGCTACTCTTCCCTGCGGTATGCGGATTTCTTATTGTGGTGGCTCCTTTTGTTGCAGAGCACGGGCTCTAGGCACACCGGCTTCAGTAGTTGTGGTGCACGGGCTTAGCTGCTCCATGGCATATGGGATCTTCCCGGATCAAGGATCGAACCCGTGTCCCCTGCATTGGCAGGCAGATTCTTAACCACTGTGCCACCAGGGAAGTCCAGTAAGTATCTTTCATAGTCCTTCAATGTAAGTAATTTTCATACTCCTTTAATGTCTGAATGTCAACTATTTTCAGCTAAATGATATTCTACCTGTAAATGAACTAACAAATAACACTGATGTAAGGTAGAACCAGTTAACATTTTTAGTATATGAAACTTGAATCAAATATTTGAAACTTTTGACAAAATTGGAAACTAGGCAAAAATGGATCTGTTAGTATCAATGCTTCCATTATTAAAAGTATTTGTTTCCATTGTAAGTAAAAATGAGTGTTGTTGAGAGGATTACTAGCAGTACACCCAAGGTTGAGGCTTGTGCTTATTTATCTCAGATTCCCCAGGCCAACACTGCCAAGTTCATGCTTATTTGTGAACTTGGATGTATAGAATTATTAACAAAGTTTATTTCCTAAACTTCTTTGGAATTATTGCTGAAAAACCTTCAGAATGCACCTCACAACACTGATAGTATTTAATAGCATGATAACTTATCTCCATTTCTCCTGAAACTGTCTTTCAAATGATTATGAGTTCTACTGAATAAAAACTGTCTTATTTATTTACCTCATCAAATACAGCCACATAAGTGATCTCAACTTCATATTATACCATGCAATCTCAATATTTTTCTTATAGTTCCTCACTTGTATACCTGTCTTTCCCAGCTGGAATCTAAGCTTTGTATGTACTTTTCCATGGTAGGTCCTCTGGATTCTAGAGCAATGGTCTATGAATAAAAAACTTGAGTTCTTCTATTCATATGTCATTTTACTTGTAAGGAAAGAAAGAATTAAGTTTTACTAATATTTACTAATATTTCATATATAAATTAACTGCAAGTTTATAATTCATAAATTGATGTATACTATTTATTTTTATTTATAAAACAGAAAAATAAAATTTTACTATGTAATTCATGATTTTAAAACTTTGGAAAATACTGTTCTGGAACACAAGACACTTGAAAATATGTTGTATTTATCTTGAAACATGGATGTTTAGTTAAGTGTTTGACATAGTAGGTCTATAATAAATATCTGTTGAATAAATTCAATTTATTGTGATGTTACTTCAAAAATATAAAGATAGCTGTTCTCAAATAAATTACTTGCTTTCCTCTTTTATTTTGATTACTTTTATTATAAAATAAATATAGAAAACATTAAATGAAATTTTAAAACAAGAAATAAAATCATCCAAACAAAGCCAATCCTTTCATTTTTGTTTTTGCTGCAGTCCTAGTGTATGTACTTTAAACACAGTTGTAATCAAATTGTACATATAATTTAGTGTTCTGCTTAATATCCATTTTCTATACCACAGCAGGTCTCTTTTGTTGTTGTTATTTCCCTACAGTTTATATCAATATAATATAATATAATGCCACAATCTCCCCCTGTGAATTTTTCTGTTCACATCACTTATTGTCAAATATGTCTAATTTTCTAAACTGTACACAGCTTTGCACCAGTGCCATTTATTTCCATCACATAATTAGACCACTGCAGCCACAATGTATACTATTAAACACAGTTTTAATGTTGAAAGTTGATCAAACTCTAGCTCTTGGACTACAGTTTTGCAACCAAGTGCCTGACTCTTGTATTCATGAAGAACACTATTCATATTCATCAATGCATTTCTGAGAGATCACAAGTCCAAATGTCCCAGGGTCTGGGGAATAAAATAAATTAGTGAAATATTCAAGCTCGACAAAGACCACTATTCACACCCTATTAATAATCAGCATGTTCAAAAAATATGAGTCTGTGTAAACTGTGGCTCAGAGCGGGCCCTAACTAAATGGTGTATCTGCTCTGCAGCTTCAGTGACTCTTTCCCATATGGTCAGGCTGGCCAGTGCGGCCAGATCTTCCGCGTTTTTATATATTATTATTTGTTTTGTTATGCAGTACAGAATTCCAAATTCTATGTGAATTCTCCAAGTTGTTAAATGTTGGCAAAGACTTATTAAAGCCCTATATCATAGACCAAATAAAGTATGTTCAGTTTTTGAGAGCTCTGATATAGGCTAATAATTTGTTGCAAAGGTACACGTGTTGTTAAATAAGTTTAAAAAATAAAAATAATAAAATTACACATGTTAATAACATACTGGTTTTAATGCTAAACTTAGTAAAAGTGAAAATTCTATTATAGGTAATCTGATCAGTCTCTTTTTTTTTTAATAGACTTTTACTTTAAGTATTTATTTATGGCTGCGTTGGGTCTTCGTTTCTGTGCGAGGGTTTCTCTAGTTGTGGCGAGCGGGGGCCACTCTTCATCGCGGTGCGCGGGCCTCTTACTATCGCGGCCTCTCTTGTTGCGGAGCACAGGCTCCAGACGCGCAGGCTCAGTAATTGTGGCTCACGGGCCTAGCTGCTCCGCGGCACGTGGGATCTTCCCAGACCAGGGCTCGAACCCGTGTCCCCTGCATTGGCAGGCAGACTCTCAACCACTACGCCACCAGGGAAGCCCCTGATCAGTCTCTTTTATTTTACATATATACATGGAAATCCAAAAATTTTAGCTGATTTACCTCAAGGTGACAGGACTAGGTAACAACAACTATCATCAGTACCAAGAACACTTTCTCTCTCTCTCTCTTTCTCTAATTTGGTTAAAACGTTGAACAAGTTCAAAGGATTAAAAAAAATTTCACTTTGTATTATATTAGTAACTATAGTAGAATGAAATTTAGATTCCATGTAACTTTATTCCAAATCACATGAAATTTCAAATTAACCAATTAACAAGAGAAAATGAAACAAATAATACTAGATTTCACAAAACAACTTTATGACTGTATCAGTAGTTTACTGTAGAGTTGACAGAATCCCTTTCAACACTCACATATATATGCGTCTATTAATGC